>NW_027153166.1:30201-39604 GCF_002600585.1 Cystoisospora suis
ATATATACATGTATAGAGAGAGAAAGAAATATATATATATAGAGAGAGAGAGAGAGAGAGAGAAATATATAAATATATATAGAGAGATATATATATATAGAGAGAGAGAAATATATATGTATAGAGAGAGAAAGAGAGAAATATATATATAGAGAGAGAGGGAGACAAAGATACATATACATATATATATAGAGAGAAAGAAATATATATATATAGAGAGAGAGAGAGAGAAATATATATATAGAGAGAGAAAGAAATATATATATATATAGAGATATATATATAGAGAGAGAGAGAGGGAGAAATATATATAGAGAGAAAGAAATATATATGTATATAGAGGAGAGAGAGAAATATATATATATGTAGAGAGAGAGAAATATAGATGTATAGAGAGAGAGAGAAAGAGAGAAATATATATATATAGAGAGAGAGAGGGAGAAATATATATAGAGAGAAAGAAATATATATGTATATAGAGGAGAGAGAAAGAGAGAAATATATATATATATGTAGAGAGAGAGAAATATAGATGTATAGAGAGAGAAAGAGAGAAATATATATATCTATAGAGAGAGAGAAATATATATATCTATATATAGAGAGAAATATATATATCTATAGAGAGAAATATAGATGTATATAGAGAGAGAGCAATATCTTCAGGTGCGGGGGGTTGGTGAGCAACGGAAGCTTTGGCTAAGCCTGGATGTTTGTTGGAGAGAAGTCTGCGTGAGATTTCGAACTTTAAACAAAGAGAAACGCGTTTCCCTGTGATATGGTCATGTACACAGAGATACACATGGGAAAGTCTTGATAAGTGTCTTTCTCCTCTTCCTCGCAAGAGAAACCCCCCACCACAGATCTTCCGACATTCCTCTCCCTCTCTCTGTCTATAAATCTATGTTCGGAGAAAGGAATGAATAGCGAGAGCTTTTGATAGATAACTTGACTGGATCCTACTATGAAGGCGTCGGTGGTCTGGAGAGGGGGGGATTCGGGTGTATGTACACCTCTTTCTCTCTCTTCTTTGTGTCTCTCTTTCATTCTCTCAAGCAACCAGTCATCTCTCTCTATATATATATACATATACAGGTCCACACTCTGTCCATCCCAGAGTGGATCTCTTTCTCTATCTAAGCAATGAAAGAAGACTTGATACGAGATTTTCTAAGTACAGCAAGCTAGGAAGAAAGCCTTTTCCTCTCTGTCTATCTATCTCCGTCTTTTCTTGTGGAAGTGAAGGGAGTCTCTGGACAGGAAAGTGAGAAAGAAAAAGAAAGAAAGAGAGAAAGACAGGTGTGTAGGTAGACTTCTTCTCTCCCTGTGTTTCTTTCTTGCTTGGTGGAAGCTTCTTCTTCTTCATCTTTCTTCTTGCTACAGTGTAGCTTGAATAATGAGAGGAATTGAGAAGACGTTAAGTATGGAGGGCAGAAGAAAGTCAAAAGAAAATTCCTAAAAAGGTCCCTCTTTCATTCTTGAAACCTCATACCATTTCACGGACATCTCTTTCTTTCTCTCCGTCGTTTTCTTCCTTTCTTTCGTTACATTCATCTTCTCGATCCAAAGAGCAACACAGAGATGGAGACAGATACATAGACTAAAGATAGATAGAGAAACTACAGACAGATCTCTAGATAGATAGATTGAAGATAGACTGACAGATTAAAAGGCAGCTCTACAGACGAATGAGAGCTTCCTTTCCTCCCTCTCCTCTTTCTTCTTCTTCTTCAGGCTTTTTCTCTGTGTGTCCAATTCATTTTCACCAAACCTCCTCTTTCTCTTCTGCTTCTTCCTCCTTTTCTGCTCGAGAGTTTCAAGAAGGAGCTTCCGCTTCATTTCTTTGAGAGACTCGACAGATATAGACTACAAGAAGAAGAAGAGAAAAAAGTCTTTCTTCTTCTTCTTCTTCTCTTCTTGTTCATATAGATTTATTTGACCCACGTCTTCCTAGGTCCATACAGATACACATGGGAGAGCTACAGAAACGCCCCACATACGCACAGGCGGAGAGATAGGCAGATCTACAGTTCGATACATATCAACGTATATCTTCTATATACGTAGAAATGTACCTATACACGTAGATACCTATCTAGAGATCTAGATATAGACAACTACGATGGAGAAGAGGAATGAAGAGGAACAGTATCAGGAGGATACAGAGATAAGACAGAATGAATGAAGAAAGAGATAAGACAGAATGAAAGAAAGAAGAAAAGAAGGAGAGAACAGGCAGGGAAGCGCGCTCAAGAGATGAGACGAAAGAGCAGATATGTGGCGTGTGTGTCGTTTGTCTAAGAGTGTATGGCTATCCCGTTTCTTTTCTTTTTAATCGAGTCTAAAGGGTAGATGTATCGTATAAGAAGAAGAAGAGGGTTTATCTAAGAGAAGACCTTCGCCTTCATATGAGACAAGAGGAGAGATCTCACAGAAGAGATCTCTTATATCTCCATAGCAGACATCCTCCTTCTCTCTCAAACCAGAAGACCCAAGTGCCGCAGCCTCCCCCCCATTCTCTCTCCTCTTGACACTTTTCTTCTTCTTCTTTGCTTCTTCGTTCCTTTCTTCTTCATCCTTTTCTTTGCTATCTTGCTCGTCTTTTTCTTTCTTCTCTTTCTCATGTATAGAGACAGACAGGTCCACCCCATTTGACTCCGAAACAGAAGAGACGGAAGAAGAAGAAGATGAGTGACTAGATGGAGAAGTTGTGCCTAGATCATATGCAAGAAAAGAGAGATGTGGATAGGCTGCTTTGAGCCAAGTCTTATGCAAGCGAGAAAGATCTAGCTGCGCGCTATAGAGTGTATCTGGATCCACATCTTCTAAAGACTTGGGAGGAAGAAGAAAATCCGCGCTCTTCTTATTCTTATTCTTGATCGGACTGAATTCTTCAGACCTAGATACTTCTACACACTTCAAAGAAAAGAAAGAAAGATAGACAAAAAGAAGAAAGAAAGAAAGAAAGAAAGAAGAGAGATAATGCGATACATGGATAGGTTCAAGATAAATACAGAGATTAAAGATAAATAAATACATAGGTACATTCTGTTAGACAAGACGTGGGAAGCTCCTTCTACTATTGAAACTCCTCACGGCGTAGCCTTCTCTTCTTCTTCTGTTGAACTTAGAGAAGGAGGAGGCATGTATCTCATTACACAGACACCGCAGCTATATCAACATCTATCGAAATCTCAAACTAATAGATATACAGACATACCTAGACATGTAGAGAGACAGAAAGAGAGAGAGAGAGAAAGAAATATACATGGTGTAGATAGAGAGATGAACGAACAAGACACACCCCCCCACACAATGTACATCTGTGAATATCTCTATATACATACATATCCACCATCTATTCGGCAAGAGAGAGGAGCATACACATGTATATGTATGTACAGATATATGTTGATATGCGTATACGTTTGCCTGTCTTTCTTGTATGTATGTCTACCGTCATGTACAGTGTTCTTTCTTCTCGGAGTAGGGAAGAGATCGATTGAATGGCTCGCTCCTGTCTTTCATACTAAACAGGGGACTGCACATAATGAAAAGAGAACAAAGAAGAAGAAGAAGAGACACCACTAGATCTATATCATATACATCATAATCATCAACCTGAAGAGAAAGAGATCTATGCGAATATATACATACCTATAGAGAGAGATCGACATCTACAGCTCTCCACGGATGACTACAGAGAGTCTTCTTTGTATATAGCAAGGGAAAAGAGATAGAATATAGAAACCTTCTTTCACATACCAACGGAGCAAGGGATTTCTCACAGCATACAGAAGAAAAGTACTCTTCTCCCTCTTCTCCTTCTCAAAGGGAGCCTACCACTCTTTCTTTCTTTCTTTTCTCTTTCTTTCTTATGCATTTCTTTCTCGTATGGTATACAGCTACCCTTTCTTCCTTACCAGGACATGCGAAGCGAAAGGAAAGACATCGAAGATGAAGAGCTCTAGCTTCCATCCCCTTGACACTTCTTTCTCTAAACATACGAAACCTTTCTTCTTCTTCTCTTCTTCTTGTTCCTTTTCTTCTCCAGAAGACGGCTGTTCATCGCTGAGCCTTTCTCTTCTCTTCTCTCTTCCTTCAGCGCCCAATAGATGCGCAGAAGAAGAAGAAGGAAGAATAGCTCGGATATTCTTAAGAGCGAGATGATAGGAAGTATCTAACAGATATCTTCGATCGTGAGAGAGAAGGTCTTCTATGAACTCAACGCTAAAGTAATGAAGGCATGCATTCCCCCAGTAAAATTCTAAAGACGATACTGTCCGACTCTCTTCTTCTTCTTCTTCTCGTTCAAGCGTATCATTCTTTCTCTCTTCAATACAGACAGTCTTTTCTTCATCTTCTTTTAACTTTCTCTCGTTCTTCTTGTCCCGATTCTCTTCTTCTTCTTCGCTTCTCTTCTTCTCCCTCTGGCCTCCCTTCTTCTTCTTGCCTATCTCCGTTGTGGTAGCTAGACGAATTTCATCCGGAAGCTCAGAATACTCAAGCACCGCAGGCACCCTTCTTTTTCTTATTCTCCCCCTTCCTCTTTCCTTCTCCAAAGATGAAGAAAGAGGAGGAGACGAAGAAGAAGAGGAAAGAGAGAAGTGCTGTTGTTCTTCTTCTTCCTCTTCTTCTTCTTCTACATCAATCTGACACATAACTCCCACCTTTTCATAGGGGCTTCTCCTCGGGAGAACCTTGTTGCCTATCGGAATGTTTGCATCGATGCATAGGCCGTAGAAGAGAGGATCGCCGACCTTAGCTAGGAGATTATCGATGCTACACACTTGAAGACCTATTATGTTGTCCCTCTTCAGTTGAGCTAAGATCCCCGTCGTTTCCAGAGCAGAAAAGACAGCTCCATTGCCATTCGGTGCGGTGTATAGACACCTCGAGGGAGAAGAAGAAGAAGAAGTTGCTTCTTGCTCCTGTGAGAGAAGAAGAATCTGTCCTTCTACTGAGAAAACAGGGAGAGACTGCTGGTTAAAGAAATGAACGGAAGAAGATGAAAGACCAAAGAAATGCTCTTCTTCAAAGAACGCTCGAGTCGCTTCATTATTCGACTCGCTTGTCATAATATACAAAGGAAAAGAAGGCTTCTTCTCTTCTCTATCCATCTTCTTTCTCTCTCCCCAAATCTTCTTCTCTCTACTCATCATACCTTCATTCTCTCTATCCTTCCCATCTTTATGATGCTCTCCTACAGGTGCATTGCTTTCTTCTTCTGCTTCTTCTCCGCGTTTATCTTCTTCTTCTTTCTTTGCTTGTTGCATAGCCAAGTGATAGAGCTTGATAAGCCTTTCAACGAAGATCTGAAAGATACTTTTCTTAGATACAGGGCCTGCAGGAAGCATGCCTTTAGGCGCTGCAAAGCCCAAGCGACTTCCGTCGCCTCCAGCCAAGACGAGCATTCCTACACGCCCTTCACCTACCACATCCACATACACCTACACAGACATTTTCCATACAAGAGAAGAGACGCATACACGCCTCCTATGTCGATATGAAATACATAAACACATACATCTATATATATACATGTGATGGAAGAAAACGTGCTTATATATGAGCGTACAAATACTTGCACAAAGATTACGAAGACCTCCGTAAGAATATATACTTATATGTGTGTACATGTATGTAAGAAGATGTCTGTATGTATGAAATATGTATGTACCTATGTGTGAATATGTATGTACCTATGTGTGAATATGTATGTACCTATGTGTGAATATGTATGTACACGTATGTGTGTATGTATGCATGCAGGTGTGTATGACTATGCAAATATAGGTAGTCGGTATCCAGAGATAGTGACACATCCCACATATAGAGGGATATGTCTATACTAGAGAAAAGTGAAGATCATGAAGAATACTGAGACTTCGGAGGTGTATATACACTCGAATCAAGTCACATATATGTACGAATCTTTCGAAGGCTTTTACTCGAGTAAGACAACCCGCAGATTCTTCTTTCGCGCTTCTGATCTCTTAATCTTTACGTTTTCCATGTACACACACATTGAGAGAAAAAGAGAGAAAGAAATGAATCTTAAGATCTCCCTTATATGTACCACACTACTGTCTGTCTCTCTCATTCTTCTACAACATACATAGGCCTGTATATCCACCCTATGTATGACGCCTCCTCTGTACACCTAATGATCTCCTTTCATATCTCCTGATCTTTCTTTCCTTCCCAAGAAAGAAAAGAGTGCTAAAGAGAAAGAAAGAAAGAAAGAAAGAAAAGGAAGGACACAAAAGGAGGCGAGAATAAACTTACGAATGAATCTAAGACCGAGAGATCGCCAGTAG
Source organism: Cystoisospora suis (assembly GCF_002600585.1). Taxonomy (NCBI): domain Eukaryota; phylum Apicomplexa; class Conoidasida; order Eucoccidiorida; family Sarcocystidae; genus Cystoisospora; species Cystoisospora suis. Next base: position 36,522 of record NW_027153166.1, read on the forward strand.
TGTTTAGCTACGTCTGATGTGTCTTGTAAGCGTATAAGAGGACAAGGGGTACTTTTCAACTTCTTATAGAATGTCTTGAGAGTTTTGTCGAAATCCCCCTGTTTCTTCATCTCTTCTTTCTCTTCAACTTCTTGCACCCCCTGATTAGGGGAGTTCTCTTTCTGTCTCTCTGTCTCTGTCTTTTCTTCTTCTTCTTCAACTTCTCTCCATGTGATGACCTCAGGGGGAAAGCACGTTCTTCGGCAACATCGCAACGGCATTGACATAGCTCTCTTGATAGAAGCTTCTTCAATCTTCTTCTCTTCTTTTTCCTCTTCAGTTAATCCATTCATCGGTGTGACTTTCTTCTCTCTTTCTTTCTCTTCTTTATCTTCTCTTCTTTGTTCTGACGTGTGCTTTTCTAAAGAAGAGTCAATGTGAAACATCTCCCTCGTGTTTCTCTGCATCTTCCTATTTCCACCTTCGGGTGTACGTACACTTTCAGGTGTATGTACACCTGACACACGACTGGTGTTGTTCTCTTTTTCGTCACCTTCTTTTGTCCGATCAACAGGTGAATGAGAAGAATCCAACCCTTCTTGCGTGTCTTTCTTTGTCTCTTTTTCTCCCATGAAAGAAACATCGTTGACATGAAGAATCGCAGGGACACTTGCTTTGATCTTCGCCTCAAGAGCAGTGCATGCAGCGGCAGATGCTAAACAGTCGGCCGCCTCCGACGCAGCCACAGCCGTTGATACAAATACATTCTTCTTGAGATCACCCACTTCTTTCTCTTCTTTGTTTCCTAGAGATGAAGGAAAATTACCTTCTCTCTTATCATGATCCTCTTCTGTCCGCCTTCCATCCTCTTCTTCTTTCTCTCCGTTTCGTGCATTACCAGCTCTATCCCTCTTTTCTTCTTCGCTGATAAGAGAACACGCAGACGAAGAGACGAGCTTCTGAGGTGTGAAGTGACTGCTTGGAGTTAGGCCGACAAGAGGATCTGCTGAAGACAACAAGTGATGCTTTTCACGAGAAGAGGAAAGATAGGCAAGAGAAGAAGAGGAGGAAGAAGAAGAAGGTGTACAAGACAGAAAAGGAGAATAAGAAGAAGAAGAAGAAGAGACAGAAGAAGAAGAAGACGGCGCTGTTGAGGATATAGGTGAAGCCGTGTTGACGGATGAATGAGTAGAGGAAGAAGATGTCTGTTTTAAAGAAGAAGAGGAAGAGTCTTTTAGGAGAGGAGATCTGCCTTCTTCTTCTTCTTCTCTCTCATGTAGAACTCTATAGACGGTATCTTGCATGGCCTCTTTCGCTATAGATGCATGATACTGGGCTTGGCTAGCTGCAGAGGAAAGAAGTTCTTTTATTTCATGGCGCTTTAAAGCTTCTTGAAAGACACAAGAAATTCTCACGGGATCATACCTGGAGAGCTGCTGTAAGAAAGACCTCTTCTGTGATGCAGATGGAAGACTAGAGTAGTAATGGAGAAGGTGGGACTGCCCAGCTGAGGTGTACATACACCTCACTTTGTCTTCAAGGACATCAGAAGGAGAAAAGGAAGAGGATGAGGAGGTAACAGAAGGAGAGAGGGAAGTCTGGAGAGAAGAAGAAGAAATGGATGGGGGATCGAGCGGCATCTTGGCGAAAGAAGAAGTAAAGAGAGAAGTACGGGAGAAGAAGAAGAGATAGAAGGACAAGAAAAAGACTTGAAAAGAGTTACGAAAAGAAGAAAGGAAAACACTTTAAGAGGCTGGTACTCCCCCTTCGCCCCCTTTGAAGATAGGAGCTAAGAGAAGAAGAAGAGACATACGTACGCATACATACATCTCCATACACAGAAGAAGAAGAAGCAGACGAAGCAGGAAAAGAAGAAGACAAAAAGAAGAAAAAGGAGAAAACGAAGACGTGGTAGTGAACGAGTTGAGAATTGTGGTCTGAGAGAAAGGACTTAAAGAAGAAGAAGAAAAGGAGAGAGGAAGGAAAGAGAGAGAAGAGGGGAGAAAGATCTGCTTACCTGCATCTGAAAAGCCCCATCTGAAGAGAAAGAAAGAGGAATGAAGAGAGGAGCAAGAAGAAGAAGAGAAAGAAGACTTGAAGAAGAAATCTCTATAGAAGCGAAGACGAGAAATAAATAAAGACAGACTCGAAGACTCTAATCGAGAGAAGTGGAAGAGAAATGAATGACTGGAGAAAGGAAGAAAGGAAGAAAGAAGATAAAGAAAGAGGAGGAATGATGGAACAAGAGAGAGCTAAACTATCCAAGGTTATGTAGAGATAAGAACGATGGATGAATTAAGGAAAGACAAGGAAGAAGAGGAAGAAATAAATGAAGAAGGGAAGGAAGGGAGAAATTCTTTTCGAAAGACTTGGCGGCTTGACTTCGGAGAAAGACGGAAAGAGAGAGAGAGAGAGAGAGAAGAAGAACTCCTTCTCCTCTAGAAGGAAAGAAAGAAAGAAAGATGTCTGTGTAGCTTACTCCCTGTCTTTCTCTTTGTGAAGACTCATTCATTCTCTCTCTCCTTCTTTCTTTTTGGTCTTAATCGTCTTCCTCTTCATCTGTTTTGAGTCATAGAAAGAAAGAAAGAAGTGTCGATGATATAAAGCCAGGAGTATCGAGTCAAGGGGACATGAATGACAACTCGAGAAGAGGAAGGAGAAGAAAGAAACGAAAGAAAAATGCCTTCTCTTCTTCTTTCTTTTCATCCTTCTTCTTCACTTTGATCGATTAAGAAAGACTCGCCTTCTTCTTCATACCCTAGATCTGTTCTCATTCGTCTATCTGTCTTTCTTTCCTTCCCCCCTTTCTTCTTCAACTTCTCTCTCGCACGACTCAAGTCTTTCTCCTCTTTCTTCTTTTCTTGCGTCTCTCGTCTGTTCTTTTTCCGTCTTTTCTAAATAGAATACTGAAGATGAGAAAGAATGTGAATGGAAAGGAAAGAAAAGCAAGGGAAAGAAGAAGAAGAAGAAGAAGAGAAAGAAGAGGAGAAGCTTTCTGGGGTGCTTTCCACGAGCAAGCAGTCTGGTATGTTGTCTTCACTCCAGAGCCTTCTCTCCTAGTGAGACATGAGCTCGCTGTTCGTCTTTCTTCTCTTTCTTCTTCT
>NW_027153167.1:0-41080 GCF_002600585.1 Cystoisospora suis
GGTGGGGGACGAGATGCAGCTGTACCTGGTGGGCGAGAGGCCGTTGTAGCTGGTGGACGAGATACGGGTGTAGCTGGGGGACAGGATGTTGGTGTGTCTGCTGGACGAGTCGCCAGTACAGCTGGAGGACTACATATTGAAGAGGAGGGCGCAGGTGCCGAGGGACGAGAAGAAGAAGAAGCTGCCTGAGGAGCTGTCGGACGAGAAGAAGAAGTTTCAAAGAGGGATGTATCGCTTCTTGACAAGCGTGTAGTTTGAGAAGGGAACGCAGTGAAGCTACTACAGACAAGACTTTCCCCTCTTCCCTCCTCTGCCCCCCCCTCACGTGTCTCAAGAGGAGTAGCTCCTTTTTCAGAAGATCTTGCTTCCTTTCCGTCTTCAGCAAGAGAAGGAGCGACTAGACTTGAACGAAGAGAAGATGCCTGAGAAGGAGGGAGCTCAGAAGTCGGGGATACAAGGGGAGGCTGAAGAGAAAGAACACTCTGACTACTACCCTCTTGTTGATCTCCTTTCTTTCCTTCATGTCTTTCTGCTCCACCTACTGACACCCCCGTCGACACATCTACATCTCGACATGAGCTTATATTCGGAGATAGAGCAAGAGGAGAAGGGCGTCCCCCACTCCCCTTGGAGAGCTGAAGAGGGGTTTGAGAAGCAAGAGAAGCCGAGCCCGAAGGCGAAGATCCCTTTAATGTGCTATCTTTTTGGACGCTAGAAGGGACTCCGAAAGCTTCTAGGGTCTGAGATTTCTGTCGCTGGTGATGACTACTGGAACTGAGTCGGCTTTCTTCCTTCTTCTCATGCCTCTCTGTCTTGTTGCCTTCATCTATACTCGGTGAGGTGGGGAGATCCTTCCTTGAAGAGCTCGTCATCCTCTCCTTCTCCCTCCCAGCTGGAGAAGATGAAGACGATCGCAGGGGATGACGAGTGGGTCCCCCAAGAGAAAGGCAGAAGGAGATCTCTCTTCCCCCCTTCGGTACCTCTGTTGTGTGGAGTCTATGAAAGTCATCCTTGGTACTAGGGACAGCCTCCTGAGGTGATGCCGATACAGTCTTCTTCCATACGATATCTCCAGATACAGGGTGGCGAGAATACGGGGGGGGAGAAGAAGATACTCCATCATATGTCACAACACGTCGTGTTGATAGTGGGGAGGAGTGTGAACATGGTAATTCTCCATCTTCTTCTTCTCTCTGTTTTCGTTCACCACCTTCACCAATCTGAACAACCTGCCGTCGAGCCTCTCTTCGCCCTTCCCGTTCCCTTCTCCCACCCCAGGAACCATCTCTCCCTAAACAAGGAAATCTCTCACTCCGACCAAGATCGTCACAGGATGAAAAGACTTCTCTTGCACGACTCCCTTCATTCAAACTCATGTGACTAACACTACTACATATAGATACACGTCCTTCATCTTCCTCTTCTTCTTCTCCTCTTCCTTCTCCGTCTCTTCTGCCTCTTCCTTCTTCTCCTCCTCTATGCGTAGTCCTACCAATATGATGTCCGGGAAGTCTATCATTCCTTCTTGTTTCTTCTCCTGCTCTTCCCCCTTGATCTCGAGATATGAAGTATTCATGGCTATCGCTCGAAACTCTTCCTATCCCTCTTCTGTCAACAGATAAGGACGACGAAGAAGAAGAGGCTGTTGCTCCTCTGTGAAAAATGGCAGGTCCAGGTGGATGAGGCTGGTCCTGCTGAAATGAAGAAGAAGATATAGGAGAACAGAGATCTACAAGAGGAGGTGGAGGAAAAGGAGCAAGAAAACTTCTTCCTGACTGTCCTTCATCCTCTACGTGTTGCCGTCCTTGTGGGGGAAGCGTAACGGATACTAGTGATCCTGGAGAGTAAACCGAAGATGAAGAAGAAGAGAAAGAAGGATTCGGATAGTACGAAGACCCTGCTGATGCTGATGGAGGAGCAAGACCAGTGCTCCTGTGAGGGGGTAGGCTCCATGCATGAGAATGACTAGCAACACCACCGATCTCTCCTCTTCCTAAAGAAGAAGAAGAGATTCCCTCCTGAGAAGGATTGGAAGAATAGGCTGCTAGTTCAATATGAGAGGAATCTTCATAGTAAGATCGAGAAGAAGAATAAGAAGGATCAGAGCCCCGGGACAAAGAAGAAGGAGGGAGAGGTTGTAGACTATGAGAGAAAGGTCGATACTGATGAGTCGACGAAGAGGCTTCATGTGATGGATGATAAGAGGAGGAGTCCCTTGATAGACTTCGATAGGCAACTGAAGGATCTCTTCCATCTTGACTTCCACCGGCATAGTGAGTATCCCTACTGCTCCTTCCACTTGAGAACATGACATCGTCATCGCCATCGTCTTCTGTCTCACGCTCACTGCGATAAGAATGCTGAGGTATGTGACCTTCGCCACCTACTCGACCTAAGGAAGGGTGGCCTACACCCCCTCCCTCTGTTCTACCAGAAGAGTGGTGTTCCGGAGGAAAGCTCTCTCGATATCTTGGTCTTTCTCCTTCTTCTCTCTCTAAGAAGACGATGGAAGCACCATCCGAAGAATGATAAGACCGAGGACGACCACCACTCAGCTGAGAGAAAGAGGAGAGACTCCTGGACAACCGAAGACTCCCCGCAGGGATCGGAGGAGCAGAAGATGAAGAAGGGAGAGGTAATGAAGAAGAAGGACAGGACGGGGGGAGAAGAAGAACCGTAGGATGGGAATGCAGACTCTGCGAAGAAGAGGGAGCTGGTGGATGTGTAGACAACGACGAGGATGCTGTAGATGAAAGATGACGCAAGGGTGACGAAGATGAAGAAGGACGTTGACAATGAAAAGAAGAATGGGTGAGTACTGGAGCTGGGATCAGATAGAGATGAGACGCAGGAGGAGGAGGCGGAGGACCAACAGCTCTTGAAAGAGAAGATAGACGAGCCTCATGTTGAGCAGAGTAACCAGGAGGTGGGACAGAAGAAGAGGAAGAAGACGGAAGAGACCGAGGGGGATACCGATCATAAGAATTCTCAAGCATCGTCAAAGAAGGTGAAGAAAAGAAGTCGATGAAACGAAGAAAAGGAAAAAGAAAATGAAGAAGACATCTCTCTTCGTCTCTATCCTAAGAAAGATCACTGAAAAAGCAAGAAGAGTTCACATGATAAGAGCCGAGAAACTAGATGACGGGATGGACGCATGAAGGGGAGGACCTAGATCTTGATGGTAAGCTACATAGCCGATTTACTAGGAATAGTCATCTCTGTCCAGATGTATATACACCGCACCTCTCAAGAGACAAATAGAGGGGAAATAAAAGAAGAGGAGTCAGAAGAAAGACGAAGAGACAAAACAACTGAAGACATAAAGTGAAGAAAGAAGAAAAGATACAGAAGAAAAAGTGTCCCAGCCGCAAATCTCGAGATGGGTGTTGTTCTCTTTCTCCTTGAGTTAAAACTCCTGATCGGCAGACCATCTGTCATCTACATCTATCTTGGATACTTGACGGAATGCTGACGGTATCACTATATAGATAGATATACATATATGCATGTAGGTATATCGATCTGTTCTATATATATATATATACACGTGCGTATAAACATCATAGCCATATACGTAAATGTGTATCCGGTAGGAGAAAATTCTACAAGAAGTAAACATGTGTGTTTCTTACGTACACATATATATATATACATATATATACGTATATATAGAGATATAGATATATAAATATTCCCAGGTATAAGTGTAACTATATCATTTGTGGAGAACACGGGTCAGTATGTAGCAAAAAAGCTTACTCGTAGAAGTGGTACTACAAAGGAAAGACACCTACGTAACTTGTCGATTCTTGTGAAAATGTTTAAAGCCGAGGCTCTGTTAAAGCATGGAGTGGGTTCTTTAGTTTCTTATTTCCTTCTCACGCCACTGAGAGAGTTTTGAGAGAGAAGAAGAAAAGTAGGGAAAAAGTGAGTCTTCTTGGACGGCATCCATAACATGCTGCTTTTTGAGAATAGCAAGTATAAAGAAGACTAGAACCGAACTCTCTTCTGTACAGCTAGCTAGCGAGCTGCTCATCTCGATTGTCGGGGCCTTCGTTGAATCGATCTTACCTCGATTTACACGTGTCGCAGCGCACCTCCAGTGGTGGTGGAAGTAGAACAAAGTAGAGGACAGGAGAAATAAAGACTATCAAAAGAAAAGAAGACAAAGAAGACACGAAAGGAGGAGAAGAAGATTTAGAAAGAGAAGAGAAGAGTTGTTCTAAAGCTTATCAGAAGATGAAAGCCACAGAGAGAAGATTAACTCATCTTTGTATTCGTTAGGAGGATCGATGATCGATCGCCCAGCTTCATCTTCACCCGGCTCATGAGACTCAGTCTTTCTTCTCTCTCTTCCTTCTTTGCAAAGCGACAATCGAAGTCGATTCATTTCCAAGGAGGTAAAGCCAAGATGGCTAGCTGGGAGGGGGGCTCTTCCTCAGCAAGAAAAGTCTTTGAGATTCGGAGAACAACGGCAAGACAAGGAGAGAGATGAAAGAGAGTAGAAGGCAGCTCAGGGAAAGAATTCCCGTCATATATGCACCCCTCGAATCATCATTAGCTAGCTGAGACATAAACTCTCTTAGAATTTCGAGACAAAAAAAAGGAGAAAATCGCCACTTTCTTGCAAGTGAATTTCTGTAGCTACACCTCTCTCTCTCTGTATATAAACATGTCTATACGTCTAGGAAAACCTCTGCATGCATATGCAGAGAGAAAGAGACAGATGAAAGACAAATATCCGGATAGATCTATACAGATAGGCGGGTAGACATATATGAAGTCTTCTTTATACAAATATACAGAACCATAATATCCGTCTCTTTCTCTCTTGGGTATTGACGACTAGATGGAATATCTTCGTAATGCTAAGAGAAAAAGAGAAAGCCAAAGAGGCTACCTTCTTCGTCTTCTTTCTCTCTCTCTCAATCTCTCCCTTGCCTCCTCCAGGAAGCTGAAAGAAGAGGTAAGAAAATAAGAAAGAAGACGGGAAAGAATGCCGACTGCGGGTGATTAATAGTTGTTTCGCGTAAAGACTGTCTCGACAAGAGAAGATATGAGAACGAAGAGATCCATCTGAGAACAAGGAAAAGCGAAAAGTCGGCGACCTGCCTTTTTCTTCTTCTCTTCAATCTCTTCATGTACATCTATGTGGTTTGAAGAGAGGAAGAGAAGGGAGAAGAGATGAACCGAAACTATCCTGGCTTTTCACCAACGTCTCCTTTTAAGCGAAGTGAAGAAAGGACGAAGGATCCGACAGATGTATGTATGAATGAGGCGACAAGAAAGAACAGACACTTCTTTTCTTTTTCGGTTTCAGACAAAAGGTCTCTTGAGAAGAAGAACGAAAAGAAAATGAAGAGGAGAGATCATCTTCATTCGCCCTCTTCTTAGCATCAGTCTTGCAGGCGTCAAAAACGGGAAAGAGAAAGGGAGGAGGAGAAGAAGAGAGAGAGAGATGCGATGGATGAATGAATGAATGAAGGGAATGTTTCTCTCACGTTCCTATCCTAGAAAGAGTGGGAGGTCCCTTCAATAAGGAAAACCACCGTTGTCACGTCCCCAGACAAAATAAAGGAGAAAAGAAAGAAAGAAAGAAAAAGGAAAGGATTATGAAGAAGAAGCAGGTGTTAAAAAGGTGAATGAGTGAGTGAGGAGTCGACCGCGCTGATGAGAGCGATGGATCGATCGATCGATCTCCCGTTCTTTTCTTCCGCCTCTTTCGCTCTCCTTCTTCTGCTTCTACTTCTTCTGAACTCTTTCCTTTCCACCTCTCTTTCTTTTGCGTTTTTTTCCCGGCTTTCTTTGGTTCTTCTTTCATCTCCCGTAATGGTTTGCCAACTCACGAAAGAAAGAAAGCAAGACCGTCTCAAACAATTTTCGCTTCTCATTTTCCCCCTTTCCCTCTTCTTCCTTCCTCCTCTACGGATTCTCTCTTCTTCTCTTCCCTGAGCTCTCTCTTCTCCACGCTGTTCTCTTCTTTCTCCGTTGGTCCCTCTTTTTCTCTTCCGTCTGTTTCTCTTTCATTCAAGCGCGTGTTTGTACCCGACTTAGCTAACGAACTAGAGAGATTTCTATCTTCTACTTTCGGAACCCAGACGTAAGAGACTCTTGTATCAGGAGAAATCGAAAAGAAAGGAAGAGCTGGCGAACGGTGAATGGAACAGGCCTTTAGCTTCCCCCTTTCTCTTCTGAAGACACACAATCGTCTCTTCAGATACCGAGGTTGAGCTGCCCGTTCTTCCCTTCAGAGGAAGGTTAGAAAGAGCATGAAGAGAGATTTCCTCTCTTTAGCTAGAAAAGAAGATGTAGAGAAACATAGAGACTATTTCGGTTATGGCCTGGTAGCGTAAAGGGTCGAAGAAAGAAAAGGGAAAGGAGGAAGAAGACGGGGGACGGAGTGCGTGAATGACGAAGAGTTTCTTGTCTACTCCTACCCGTCTATTGTGGTCTTCTTTCCTAGTCTCCTTTGCCTCGCTTTAGTCTGCTATTATGGGTCATGAGGGGATAGATAGATAGATCGAATCTCGTAGCGTTCTATCTTAGAATACGCGTTGATTACACGAGATTTTTGTGGGCTGCTGAATTCTCATCTACTTTTCTCAGGCTGAAGAAGCTTAGGGAGTTCCCTGTGTGTATTCTTTCTCTGCTTCTCCTTGCTGGTCATCCCTGCTTAGAAAGGTATTTCATGTATCTTTCTTCACTTACACAAAGGAACCGGTTTGTACGGAAAGATTATCTAAGAAGAGGACAGAAGGACCTTTTGACTGACAGGAGGAAAGGGAGTAGAAAAAGAAGAGGTTCATGGGTTCCGCAAGAAGGGAAGGAGGCAGTTGAGAGTGTTTGTATTTGTTCCTATCTCGATACATAACCATCGACGTCTACTTCTAGCTGCATGTACGTACACCCCCCCAGCCAGCCACAAAATTCTTTCTGTTTGTCGTTTGCTCCTTGGACCGACCGAAAACTAGAGGAAGCAAAGACATTTCGTCAGCTGAATCAAACAGAGGGAAAGACGAGGAGAGAACAAGAGAGTGAAGAAGAGAGGTAACGGGAGAGAAGAAGAAAGGTTCACGGGGGGGTGTAGATATTCTTCTTTTGGTAGTGTGTCGTTTGTCCTTGATCGTAGTGCTCGCGGCGGTGTCTCTTTCCTACGTAGGTCAAGGATGCGGTGAAGAGAGGAAGAAGAAGAGGAGGAGGAAGAGAGAATTTCTCTTGAAGTCTTCGTTTGACGAACGTTTCGTTGAAAAGAAAGATGAAGTCTTTTGACCGTTTTCATAGAAAGGAACAGAGAATAAAAGTGAACATAAAACAGAACATCGGTTATCTCTTTCTTGCAGGTTGAACCGACGAGAACAACAATACAATCGATGAATAAGTGGTAGGAGCTAGCCAGGTGGCTCGCTCGTTAGCTGATCGCAAAAACAAGAAGAAGCCAAGAGACTCTCTATACCCCTCACCAGCCTTCTCTTCCTTTCGGAGAAAGAAAGAAAGAGGGCGCGGAGACTCTGTAGTGTTGCATGGTGCGGAGAATTGATTCTGTCCCACATGTATCGAATCGTTTCCTCTTGTTTATGCACCCCTTCTTTCTTGTTTTGTCATCGAACGGAAGAAAAGAGCCAAGACACAATGAATGGGAGAAGAATTCTTTCATTAAGAAGGAAGAAGATCAAAGTCATCGAGAGTTTGATTGAATTGCTTCACGTGTCTTTGGATGGCTGATCCTTGAGCCCAGCCAATTACGTCCTCATGTTCTCTTGTTATATGCAAAGCAGGATTCATACATACCTCCATCCCTACACGAATATCTACAGCAAGAAAGCATCGACACACAGAGGGAGAACAAGAGAGAGTGAAACAGACAGGGAGAAAGAAAGAGAAGGAGAGACATACACGCACACACCTGAAATGTGCCCATACATATGTTTATATAGAGATATAGATATAAATGGATCTCTCGCTATACCTACAGGTGTACATAGACATGTCTACGGGTCTCTCTATATGTTTTTCGTTGTCATGACTCTGTTCAACGGAAGACTGTAGGGACAGAGAGCCAGGGAACAACTGTATACATTTCTCCGACTCCATACTTTCACAAGCCTCTCCTTTTCTCTCTCTTATCATGCGTATCACCCCTCGTGACAAGCAGCTTAGTACAGATACGCACATAGGTTGATACAGATCTATATAGTTAGCCGCGTAGAGAGGTGCATACATATATCTACATCTGGACACCTTTGAAGATCTCTATAAACTGGTATAGGTGAATGTCTGTATGGACCCGCGTATACATTCGCATGTATAGGCACATAGACCGTCGTGTACACGCACATCTCCTCCCCAGGTGAAGTATGTTTGAGTTTACTCCAAGCAGTATCGACACAACAGCAGCAATCTACACTACATCCTACATACTCCACAAGGCTCTGCATGTCCTCGCCTGCACCGGGATGATGATAAACCTATCCCCCAGTACACGACGGCTACATGCACGCATCTACAAATATACACATACATGTATGTGTCTTCCTAGCACTCTCCAGGTATACATACGTATTTAGATATAGACAAATGCTCGCAAAGAGAGAAACATGTATGTTTGAACTGTATGGTCCCTCGAACGTTTCGATATCCATACATCACATGAATGTGTATCACTGATGTGTGTATTTCATGGAGAGAGAGTGAACTTACGTCCTTGCTCAATGTATGAAGTGGACTGCTTGAGATTTTCACAAAATTTTAGAGTGACGAGAACAACTGCTAACCGTCGACGACAGAAGCTCGATGCAGACAAGCCTTCACACTGAGAAAGACTCGTCTTTTTACTTATCACTCCCATGTTGTACCTAGGGAAATCACGAACAAACTCGGAAGATAGCAAAGTCAAAACATCCACCTCCTTATCTTTTCTCTCTCTTCGTCAATCGCTCGAAGAACCTGATCGTCCTCAGAGACCCCTTTCTCAAAAGAAACGAAAACAGCGGGACCGACAAAGAATTTGCACAGGGAGACTTCATAAAGACAGATGCACAGCCAGAATCTCACTGCTCGTCACACAACAGAATCAGAGGTGACCGTGTCCCCCTTCTGGTTGCTCCGTCTACTTGGATTGCCCGTCCATGTTGTTGAGTGTGATCTCTTAAATGACTAGACCTTCCGAGCTTTCTTAATACTCATCATCATCATGAAGACGAGAAAGAGAGACGCATGCCCCATCTCTTCTCTTATCTTCGTGACGAACTGGCCTACAAGTGTTGGAAACCCCGAATACACGTCTATACGTTCATGTATGTAGGGATGTTTATGTAGATAAGCCTTCACATCATCAAGAGGCGGGAAGAGAAAACTGGAGGAAGACGCGTCTAGAGAGATTTTGATGGAAGGAAGAGGCAAAGGGAAGAGAGAAGACGTGAAAAGTAAGAAGATGGAGACAAGAACCGGAGATGATACGAGACAAAATCTGCAAGACAAAAAAAGAAAAACTCCGTTTTGTTTTTCCCTAGGTGCAAGACTTCATGGAAGGAGCATCTTACAATTTATCGAGCAGCAATTCTGTCATCTTGATCCTGAAAGAATCATCGTCAGGAAGTTTCCTGAGTTTCGCCGTAAGCTTCGTTATCACCCCACAAAGCTTGTTATATCTGCAAGAAAGAAGGAAACGCATACCTCAGCATATCTGAAATGGACGTGCAACTGGAGTATGCGTACATCTACACACACCTGAGGCCTCCGTGTGGTACACTTCCGGTGTGGGCGTGCGTACACCTGAACTGTACATACACCCGAAGTGTACATACACCCGAAGTGTGCATACACCCGAAGTGTGCATACACCCGAAGTGTGCATACACCCCCAAGTGTGCATACACCCCCAAGGGTACACACCCCCGGAGCGTACAGACACCCGGGGTACAGATGCACCCTCAAGGACGTACACCTGGACTGTACACACACTCGAGGTGTACATACGCCTCCAGTATACATGCACCCGGAGTGTACATACACCCGAACTGTACATACACCTTAAGTATACATGCACCTTGAGTGTACATACACCCGAAGTGTACGAATATCTGCAGTGTATATACAACCGGATTGTACACCTCCTCAGAGTGTACGTACACCTGAAGTCCAGATACACTTGAGGTGTCCACCATACTCATTCATGCAATCATGCATGTTCATACATGGGTACCCATCATACATACATACTGATAAGAACATATGCATACACATATACATGTTCATACATAAATACAATTTCGTGAATACGTACACGCACACACGTGTTCACACATACATGTACTTCCTTGCATAGACACCCGTACACACACAGATACACGTACATACATAGCGCTGCATACAAATACATACATATTCATGGGCGCACACACACACACGCATGATCATACATATATGCAGATTCATGCATACATATATACATATTCATACATACATATATACATATTCATGCATACATATATACATATTCATGCATACATATATACATATTCATGCATACACATATACATATTCATACATACATACGTATTCAGACATACACAAACATATAGGCACAGATTCATCCATACATATGCGTACAGACGTACAGGTTCATGAATACATGATGCATACATACACACACATCCATATGCAAAGGTACACATACATGGTACAGACAGCTCCCTCCCTGAAACTCTTTCTCTTGTCAGCTTCTCTTCTTCAAAACCTGGAGAGAGACGCGGAAAGACACATCAACCGCCCTTGTTCTTCTACAGAAGAAACGAGGCAAAACAATACCTTTCCTGTCCGCTTCTTCTTTCTCACCCTTCTTCCCCCCTGTCCCGTCTCCGCTCGTTCCTTCTTAACATCCCTCGTTCTTACTTATGATAATCCTCGCGATCCTCGATACGATAGCGCCGTAGAATCTTCACTTCTCGTACATTGTCATCTCGCTTCCAGTTGTAGAAGTCAACCTTCTTCAGAAGCTTCTTCTCATGGTACTTGAGCTCCCTCATCGTGATGATGATAGTGACAAAAACAGAAGGCGATAACTATAGGTGGGGGGGAGACAGGTAGATACATATAGAGAGACACACACAGTCAGAGAGAGACACAGCAATATAGACCGATAAAGAAAGATGCACACCTAGAGAGAAGAAACAAAGAAAGCTGCTGAGCACCCTAACTGGTTGAGTACTTTTGAAAACGCCGAGTAGAAAGTGAGGAGAGGCGAGAAACAGCAGAAAGACGAGAGGAGTAAAAAGAGATGGGAGCGGAGAAGTCTAATGACAGAAAATTCAAGAACGGACGAGGTCGAGTCTCGATGCTGTCAACTGAACTTGACGACGACTTCTTAGTCTCGATTTCATGAGAAGTAGAGAAGGTAAGAGAAGAGAAAGAATGCCTCCTTCTCCACCGGGCCCAGAAAGAAAGAGGCTTCTACGTCAACCTTCTTGCTCTTTTACTCTCTTTCTTTTCCCACTCTTAGGACTTCTTCTCCTCTCTTCCTCTCTCTCCCTGAGAAGTCTGCTCTTTCGATTTGAAGCTTTGCTCTCCCCTCAAGAGAAAAAGAAACAACGCATGCATCTATTTCCTCCACCTCGTTCGTCGTCTTCTCTTGTTCTCTTTTCCCATCACTTCTTCTTCCTGGACTGCTACGTTTCTTGTTTCTTCGCTTTTCCGGGAAGTCGCCGTCCTCATCTATTTTCTATGGTTTCTTTCTTTTGAATGGACGTGGATGGCTTGAGAAAAAGAGACACGTTTTGGGTCCGTACAAATCAGAGTTGTTTCCTTTTCTCCTTCAGAAAAGGATATCTGTCCTTCCTTCTCTTTTCAGGAGTACTCGTCTTTCTCTCCTTTTGCTTACGAGGACTTCCCTTTTTCTTGCTGTCACGCTCTTTCTCCCAGAATGAGTAAACTCAGCGCCTTTTTCGAAAAGAAGAAGAAGAAGTCTCTCAAGACTGCGGTGCCCTCAGGGGTGCTTGAAGAGAAACCGGTAGGAATGAATCTTTTCTACTCTTCTTGAAGAATCTGAAGCTTGACCTAGACTTCCTCTTTAGTTTCCCCACATCTTATTCGCATTCCTCCAGCTAATGTAGAGCAAGCCACAGCAACAACACCGTGTTAGTGTCTGGTTGACGTGGAAGGGGTAGGGAGAACTTCCATTCCTTCTGCATCTAGCGACTCCGAAGAACTTCACACTCGATAGCCGAAAGTCTTCTGTTCTTTCGTACAGTTGTCTTTGTATGTTCACTGAGCCTTCAGATGGGATGGATGAAGAAGGTCATCTCCTTTCTCGAGTGTGAATAATAAGAGTTATTCCCTCTCTCGTCCTTATCTTTGATTGATAGATAGATGGATGGATTAAGTTCCTCGTCATTTTCATGGGTAACATCGCCATGGTCTATCTCTTCTCTCCCTAGGTAGCTTCTCTAGATCTGGCCTTTTATATCGTGTATGATTCGTGAAAGAGGCCCTGGACGGGATAGGACAGATTTGGAGATCCAGTTGTTTGTGCTTCAAATCGACGGGGGACAGGATTTCATTGTGTTTTCCTTGTTCTCTCAAAAAGTTCCTAGACGTTGTCTCAAGTGATTCTCAAAGAGATGAAGGATAGGAGGTTTTGCCAGAGAGAATATCAACATCTCTTCCAGGAGAATGTTTTGGTGTTCCTTGTTTCATGTAAACTCGAGCTGCACTGTGACGGTGCTGATCTCTCGTGTATATCGAAGAGAGATTTATCGGAGATGAACAGAGAAGAACAAGAAAGAGTCTCTTTCTAGCGATGCGCTTTCCCCGATGGATTCCAGTAGAGAATAGACGACAACAGCAAGAAGGTTACGTCTTTTGTGTGATGTGTCTTTTTGGGTGAGATAAGTGAGAGATTGTCATCGAGAGGTTTGAAAGGCCTTTTTTCATTGGGCGTGTCTGTTCTGTGGCTGTTCTCGTGTAGAAACCAGCAGTTGAAGAAGAGACAGTACCTGTATTACTTCGATCAGAAGAAGAAGGTTCAGAGTGGGTTGTTGAAGCGCCTCAGCCTGTATCTCAGCCTGTGGAAGATACATCTGCTGCTCCATGGTTAAAAGTGAGTGTTGTTGACGCGGCGTCTGTTAAGAAGAAATCTCCGGAAAGAATTCGATTCGATCATGTCTCAGGAGAAGATGACGAATATGCTTCTTCACCAGGGGGAACGGCTCGTACCCCTGGTGGCGAAGGAGAAGGTAGTGGAGGTGTCGGAGTAGAGGGGGGTGAAGATAGTCTCAATCATCCAGGTGGTGTACATACACCTGAAGATGGCAGCGCAAAAGTAACAGCAACCCCTTCACCAGAGAAAGTTGCCGCACCACAGAAGTGGGTCCCACCAAGTTTACGAGGAAAGAAAGCAGGGCCTGAAATCAATTTCGACAACGACCAAGATGTCTCTACAGTAGCTCAGCTAGGCTTATATAACGTCGGAGGTGGAGGTCCCAGGAAGAAGACTCAAGCAAAAGAGAACAAGAAAGAGAAGAATAATGCAACTCAAGGAGGTGGGGGAGATTCTCTCTCTTCTCCGAAAGATGAAAAGACTTCAGTCGCCAATCTTGAGGATGAATTGCCGCCTGTACCAACCTTCACCGTATGGAAGTTCATCTCTACCGAAGGAGGTGTCTTCGAAGGCTGTAGAGCTGTACAAGATAATGATGCTGTCCGAGAAAAGTATATGAAGAGAAAACCCCGACGATACCACTGAAGGAGGAGTGGTAAAGAGTTCTTCTCTCCTTTATCTCTCTGTCAAGTAAAGAAAGGTATCGGCTTTCCTTGGACCAGAGAGAAGAATGACGTGTGAGAGGGGGGAGACACGTCTTTCAAAGATCAAGAGGAAGATAGAAACAGGAGAGATACCAAGTGAGAGGCCTTAGGAAAGAAGAATGAAAAGAGACTTAGGGATGTCCATACAGCACACCTTGAACACTCCTATAGTTAAGATGAAAAACGTAGGAAGGGGTTCAGAGGCAAGAGGTCTACACGATTTTGTTTAGATTTCCGAGGAGAGAGGGACTTGAGAATTGTGTGAAAAGAGAGAGTCTTGATGTGTGGCTAGTTTCTGCTTGCCTTCTTTCATGAAAGCATTTGCTTAAAACAATGAAGGAATTCTCGTCTATTTCTTTACTTAGGACGTATTGTCTTGGTTCTTTATTCTTCCTGCTTCTTTCTTTCACAATTGCTGGTCTCTCTCACTATGAAAGAAATTCAGAGCTCTCTCGATTGACTGAAATGGGGCTTTCAGAAGGTCATTCCTTCAGTGCAGTTACCCGGGGCGGGGGGACTGACTCATGCTGTCAAAGAGAAAGCGCGGTTTCCCTTTTCAGAAGCTCGTCACGAGCATTTGCTTCACCTTCGGATAGGCTAGGAGTTACGAACTCTGAGGGAGCTAGGTGAAAGAAAAGTCTTTCTTTTTTCATCGACAGTTAGATTGTAGCACACTAGTGAAGACGAGTAGAGTGTGACAAAAGATGAATCTTCTTTCCGTGTGGGGGCAACAGCTATGGTTCCGTCTTTCTTGAGTGACAGAAGAAAGCAGGTGTCTGCTTGTTCGGATTCATCGGTAGCGCGGATGAAAGAGATTCTTTCAAGATCTTGTGGTAGTGCTACACAATGCAGAGTTTCACACCTGTCTCCGAAGGAAAAGGTAGCAGCCTCTGCATCATCAGAATAACCGGCAAGCTTGAAAAAGAGCTTGATTGTGGGCAACTCAGAGGGTTTGGAGGAGGTCTCATTCCAGAGAGGAAAGGGAGAGGCTTCTCTACAACTCTCGCTCCTCGGGTTACACCTGACTGTCAGTGAGAGGAAGTAACGGTAAGAGTCCTCGTCCACTTGACGGCTTTTTCACTTCAACGTGCAGTTTTGCTTTCTTGTTGAAAAGGACACATCGGCGCCTCATTTGTGGCGTCTTTCCACGGATTCTTTAAGCATATTTTCAAAGAGCCGCTACGTTTTTCGTGCTGGCACACTCGTAAAAGAAATTCAAGACTTCATTAAGGACATGGAGACACGACTCAAGCTTCGCAGTCGGTCACAAGACCCGGAAGCCCTTTCTGTGGCTGTCTTCAAGAGAAAAGAGAACTGCGATCAAGGCAATGTGTCTTTTTGCAACACGAAGTCTAGACAGTCATACACATCACACCGCTCTCCAGATGCCATCCTTTTGTCTCTGAGGCTTTCAACGAATCTTCATTTTTTTCGAAGAGCCAAGTCCTAAAGTGCAGACGAGGCAAAGAAAGCTAAGAGGAAGCCTGAGGGGATGAAGCCATGTTATGGTCAGCATCACAAACAGCCTGTAGAGCCGCGGGGAGATTGGCGTTACCATCGCTGGGAAGAGGGGACTGGAAGAGATCAGAAACCATTGCCAGTACTGAGTTCAGCTTTTCTGTTCTCAGCTGAGCTTCTGTCTTTCCGTCTTCAGGCTCCTGCAAACCCCAGTAGAACAGCTACACGACACTTTTTCTTTTCGAGCTGAACATAGTATGGAGATACTTTGCATACACCACGTAATCTATCATTTGATGATGGGCAACGGTATACAGTGTCCACGCGAAGAAAAGGGGCTCATGACAGGCAAGTAGCGACAACAGCTCGAAGCGGCGAGGGAAAGAGAGCTCATACGGGTACGCCAGCAGCTTTTCACCTCCGCAGTCGCGTATGGTAGAGACAAGGGGAGGGAGAAGGAGAGTGAGGCTTCCATGGGATAGCGCATGTGAAGTTATGAGGCCTCGATTCCAAGCTTGGGGACTCGGCAGCATGTAGGAGGTGGATCACTGATTCTCACGCATATAATGTTACCTGTTGTCGGAGTCGGCTAAGCAGTACAAACAATAAGGTGGCAGAAGAAGCCTGCGGCTAGGGGGGGCAGATCAGTTTGATGCCTGCTGATGCTCGAAGTGGTATAAGGTAAACATGCCTTCTTTACGCTCTTCAGCGATTCAGCTCCGGTCTATGCGATGTGATTTACGTGACCAGAAGAACTCCTGTGAATGGCTCGTAGGTCTGTCATCTTGCGTACCACTGGCTTGTTGAGAGTAGAAGAAAGCTTCAACGTTGTGATCTTGCCTCCTTCCTCGGCAGCAATGAGAATCGTATTAGTCGGATTGAAGGACAGGCGGGTCAGACAGAGGTCTCCAGTAACCTGAGCGTATTCCATATTCGATTGAGGCATAATGAATCTCCGCTCGGTTCCATTCATATGTCACTTGTACTTGGTACGAGTGGCATCTATACACGTTCTCGTTTAACACGCTAGAAGAATCTACTACTCTTCCGTTCCCCCTGCCCGGGAAGAATAGAAAAAGCGGCCTGCTGAGATCGGCACTTCGTCATGTGCTAGGGCATTACAAAACAAAGGAGGAAAAGGTTGCCAATACTTCCAACACTCCGGCTATGTTCCAGTCGAAAGCATCCCTTGTGAACTTTCCTCTTGTCCAGCCAAACTGACATACCTTGTATGATCCTAACCGGGCCCGGCGATTTACTTCGAGATCATATATGTGTACCTGCAAGTAGAGAGAGAGCACGGAGAATCTATGTCGGGAAAATACGTTGTTAGTGGCCCCGAAGGGCCGATGGCTGCAGATGGTGTGTGTACTGCTTAGTGGATGTCACTGGCGCAAGTGTAAGATGCCTCCACGGAGAGGGACGATAGCACGATCTAAGAAAACTACAATACGGTTCGCAAAGACCTTCCCATCGTTGCTGAGCGCTACGAGGCAATGCCGCCTGTCTCCTGTTCGTGCTTCTACTCGATCTTTTCCTGTTGGTAGCCTCTGTGCCCAGGAGGTTTAGGAGTGTGTCAAAAAACAAGCCTGGTGAGAAATGATAAAGTGGCGTGAGCTGATGTGAGAGTTTCTTTCGCCTGCCTGTACGCAGGGGAACTCCATGAAAACCGCGAGAGGCAGGGACGGCATGTGCGCATCAATAGCTCCAACTCAGTCGGCGTGACCCGAATTTACAAATGGCGAGAACTCCGCTGCTACAGGACTCCTTCGTCTCCCGAAGGTATGTAAGTTCCTTGTGTTTGCCGTGTGTTTTGCATGGGCCATGTTTGGAGAACCTAACGGATTCTCACTCAGCTACTTCAGAAAGCCTAGATAGGCTTGCACATGGACAGTCAAAGACGAGCAGCGCTTCCGTCCCTTCCTTCATTAAGGCTTCTCCTCTAGCAGTAACGACGGTTTCCGACACATTATTCCAAGTGTTGTTTCAGTCGATGACCTACGGTGCCGTCAGCTGTAGCCGCCGCGAAGACGGTCGAGCTGTAGGGTGCCCACCGAACATCTGCAACAGGCTGCGGAAGTGGAGACAACAGAAGATAGAAGTGAAATGACGTGGCCGGCAGTCTCTCGCGACTCGGTCCAGCCACGTCCTCGAGCTGAGCGAACGACCCCGCAGTCGGTTCACTATATCCAACGTAAACACTCCAACCAACACATCAACGTCTACGATAGAGCGAGAGGCTGTGGCCCGAGAATGAGAAAAATCCCCCGGACAAGCGCATTTCCAGCTAGAGGTCACGACAGCGTCGCTATGTGGGGGGTACGTCGGCGAACGGGCAGCCAAAACGACTCGGGCAGGACTTCGGATTTGTGCCGTCTAGTTATCGTAGGCAGTGGCTCTTAATCTGCGTTGTGGTTGCTAAGCCAGCAGATTTGCTGTTCTTCACATACCACTTCGAAGTCGAACGACAGCACGGGAACACTTGTCGAGTGGTCCCATATTTTGACAGTCCAATCAGAAGAACTGGAGATGAATATTCGGGGATGAAAGGGATTCCATTCCAGCCCGGTGACAGACATGTCATGGCCTGCAAAGTGGACACACCGGGCAGCAGTTCCAGAACGTTACTTGCCGCACAACAGTGCCGAAGAGCACTGGTCTAGACACATGATGTATCTGAGCGCGGACCCCCTAACGCAGGAGCGGACCCAAGCAGGTCAGGGAAGGAACGAAATTTGCTGGCGTGTGTTCAAGTGCCAGCTGCGGGTGGGTTACAGATCTTACCCTCGTATGTCTGCAGGTATTGGCCGCTGTAGTTCTTTGAACACTTGAAAATCCTTCCTTCGACCGTGCCGACAAGAAAGATGTGCGGTTGGCTCGGATTGAAATCGAAGCAGGTTCCAGCAGCGACTCCTATCAGAGCGGTCGCATCTGCTGTGTCCTTTCCAGTGCTCATTTGACTGTTGTCGAGCTTCAACAGCGTCACCTGTAAACAGTCATGTTATCAAAGTCGATAGCCGCAGCAGACACCGCATCTGCGAGGGAACCTCTTACATGAAAAGCGGAACACAGCTTGAGAAGCCCCGCCGGATTTCTGACTCCGAGGGAAAAAGTGGCGTTAGGGGTCTGACCGAATTCGGCATTGAAGTGAGTCCAGTCCCCCACAAGGTATCGACGCCACTGCGTTGCAGTGGGAAAAGCACCGGACCAAGACCAGAAGCGAAAGAGTACACACCGCGGTTTCGTTTCCCGGAACCATTTAAGTGTGTATAGTGTGACTATCTCGGTGAGCTTCCTTCCAGTGAAGAGGAGACACTCCGGAGTATGTGTCTAGTGGGAGCACGGGGGGTCTTCTGGCTTCCAACACCTCACCTCTTCTGACTCAAGTTTGTTTTTCATCAAGGACCAGCTTGTCACTCTGCCATCCCCCGAGACGGAGTAGAATCGCAGCGTGCTGCTGGAGTTGTCGTTGTCCCAGCGAACTGACAGGACAGACACGCAGAGTGAATTAGCATACCTATCAAGGAAGTCGCTTTTTCCCCTGTACGTCAGCTGTCAGGATTATGGCTACCGGCACGACCTCAGCTTACGGCAAGGTGGTACCTCACCGAGCAATTCATCTCTCTTCTCTGGAGTGCCTGTGTACAATTCCCGCAAGTGCTTCACCAAAGAAGCGTTTCTTTAGTTGTGTCTTGCTTCTAGAGAATCCGCCGCGCTACGCGCACTGCTACGACCAGACACGAGTGCAGTGAGGAAGAGGCGCACCATCCCATACAGGGTCAGTGTGTTTGTTGACCCTAACTGTGCTCCAGTGTGTAGGCTTCCGATTTTTCGACTGGACATCGAAGACCATGACGGTTCCGTCGTACAAGCCAACAGCAAGGAGAGAGGGGTTGTGCGGGTGCCAGTCCAGGCTACAAACAGCCTAAGCACATAAACAGGCACACAAAAAAGGTTTCGAATAGATGAGACCCACACCTCCACATACAATAGCCCTCATGTTCCCTTTTATTGGGTAACGAGAACACGGTTCTAGGGCGGGTGGCGTTTTCGAGTTGTGGTTACTGGGTATCCGGAGAGACTGGAACTGTGCGAAAGTCATGAAGGAGTGCTAGTAGACGGTGCAGATTTACCGCTTCCGTTCTCCAAAAGTATTCCGGGTATACTGTGTTCTTCAAGCTGTAGCAGCAGACGAAGCCCGGTCCATGTTTTTGAAACTCGTAGCTCCCTGGGCGCACGATGCAGACTCTGGCAACAAAAAAGATAGAAGTTCCATTGGTCTCTCGCGAGGGCAGGCTCGGCCTCTGTGTTTACGTGACGAAAGAGGAGCTCTACTCTTGTCGTTTTTCTGGTCTTTCTCCCTGTGTGCTCGCCGTCTTACCGTATCCGGCTGCAAAGAGATCAGGATATCGGGGATTCCATTTAAGGCCTGTCACATCCTTCTTCTTCACCTTCGAGAACTGAAACTGCCATAACGGCAGTACGACGGTGGTACTATTGTCGCCGGATGCTGGCTCTTTATGATACTTGAATTTGTGGTACGTCTCTATCTCCGTGTTGTGGTTCACGACCCTCTCGGTCAGCTGCACAGGAGGATTCGACAAAGATAGAGTCTTCGGTCAAACAGCGCGTGATAAAGGCACGTCAGCTGCTAATTACAGATATCTGAGAGCACGGATGCCGCGAACATATTACTCAAAACGGGGGCGATTGCCCCGGAAATAACCATGTAGCAGCCAAGCAACGGTGCCCAACTTCACCTTGACGGCCCACTTCATGCTGCTAAGGCAGTCGGCATCTTTTCGTTGGCTTGGCTGGTGGCCCTTCTCCTCTTCTTCTGGTTGGCCTGCAGCCTGCAAGAATATGGGGCGCATTCAGCACGAGATGCCCATTCCGAACCAACAGCTGCTTGCAACGACTGAACTTCTGTATCAGTTCGGCCTTTTTGCTGGATGAGAGAGGTTCTTCTCCAGTAGTCTTCTGCTGCAGCGAAGTAAGGTGAAGCCTGAACTCAGTCGCTCTCAGTGCAATCCCGCACAAGAGCTGCGCAGTTCACCAACGGGGCGACAACGCAGGTGGCCAGATCATGCGACCACCTGCGCACGCGCTGCCCGTAAGAAGCCGCTTGAGAACGCCTCCACATCATGTACCTCACCTTCTCTTGCTCTGATCGACTCTGTGCGTTCAGCTCCTCCACGTACGCATCGTAGATCATCCAGCGGTTCACTGTAGGATACACAGAAGTGCGAGATACTTCAATAGACTCGAAGCCGGGTTCTCACTTCCTGCGTGCCTTGAGAAAGCTATTCCAGTCTCGACGAGAGCAGGGCGGGCCACCCCCAGGACGTTCCGCAGCTCGTAGCCGGGCCAGGTAGGTACGTGCTGCAGTCGTGCAATACGTGGACTGCATGATGTCTGCGCCCTCTGTGCTGGGACGTCTCAGGGTACAGCGAATGACGCCCGCGGCTAAATAAGCGCCCTTTGAACGATCATCGGGAGGGCCAAGCGAAAGCCTGGTGGTCTGTTTCACGACTTATCTCACTTCTCTGAAAAACGAACAGGAAACTGACCTGTCCCAGAAAACGGGACGGTAGGCGGAGGTCTGGTGGCTGCCCCACGTTCCCTGCAGGTTGACATGAAGTTTCAACCGGGTGCAGAACAGCTAGTGACCCTCCGCTTCCTTGAAGCTTCAGAAACACGCCAGGGGTAAGTCGTGTACTATAAGAAGCCGCCAAAAGAACAGGGAGGGTTAAACATTTCACGAGTGCCGCAGGCGGTGCACGCCGCGGGGCCACGAGCCGACGAGGCCTGAGACCCGGATAGCACTTTCCTGGCATGTCCCGTGAGTTGAGTTCTCACCGGATAGTCTGAGTCGCTGTCTGGGAAGCTCTGTCCCCGTAGTTGAACTGGTTTCTTAATACTCGGCCTTCGTCACCGTTGTTCTCTTAGCGGATGCACACAGCAGAAAACATCTTTCACGGGTTATGTGCTAAAGTTTTACGGTCTCGATAGAGGACCTCGGCATTCCCTGCGTCGGGAAATGTGGAAGTACTAATGCCGTGAGGTGTGCAGGAACAGCGTGTCAGATCCCTCTCGCCTGCAGCCCAAACGGTTTAACTCATATGCCTGAAGGCTCACAGCAGTCATTAAGTGTCGCCTCGCCCGGAATACTCCGGTGATCTGCTGATCAAGCGGCGGGGCGGGAGGCTACTCACGCTGGACGTCGTCTTCAATGCTGATATCAACACTCTCGATGCTCCTTTTCCTAGCGGCCTCTTCTTCTCGCTGCCGCCAGAATTCCTCCTGATCCATTGCTTCTTGGCTCTCGACATGCAGCAAAGCCCTAATTCATCGGGGCGACAACACATAGCCAGGTCGCTCACATCCAGAGAGCAACCGCGCGCTAACCCTATCCAACAGGTGCTGGAACCTCCGCTAGCAAAAGCAATTGTAAATGTGCGCATGCGGACTCTCTTCTGGTAGCACAGCCGGATGTGTTCTCAACGAGGCTTTTATTGCTTGTCAAGTCCAGACACCCTCCTTCACTTGTTGCCGCCGAGGTCGGCCGACTACGTGAACTATCCGGTAGCTAGCACCTTTTCTTCGGAACCCGTACTATTCGTCCCCTCCCCCAGAACCAGGCGACACGTGCACTCGGACAGAAGTGGCTTCTTTTGCAGAAGATGCCTTCCTGTCGTCCCTTTGGTACGCTACTGCCATCGGGCAAGGTACTTCTCTCGTGTGTGCGCAGGAGAGCGTAGCGTGTAGTGACTAGTGCCGCTCTGCCCCTCTGGCATGGGGGTGACCAGAGCAACCCCTGCCCGTGAAGAGGCATAGAAGAATGTTTCAGAGCCTCTACAAAATACTGTCTCTGTCCGACGTTTTTCACTCGGTACGCGTCAGTCCTACCCGTCTACAACGAGGTGAAAGGCCGTCTGCTCGATCTGCTCATCTCGCTTGAAGAGCTTTTCCTTAAAGGAATAAAGAGCTAAGTTCTTCGGTGCTCTAGGGTTTTGAGGATACAGAATGCGGGGGGGCATTCTCTTTTTGAGCTCTTCGGGGGATAATTGAAGCTGGTCCTTTGGCTTGACGCGCAGCACGGCCTGCAGAGTGTGCAAGGCAGACCGGAAAGCTCAGCCCTCGCTGACCGGAAGCAGCAACCGTCATTCGCCTGACGCCAGACTCTAAATGAGTGGATAACAATACATTCGTCGATGGACTGCCCGTGCAAGAGAGTCCTGCACGTGAGGACAGCATTGGGCGCGTTGTTCCGCCAGGCGGTGGACGTACGAACAAGAACAGGGCCTCCCACCCCTTTAGCCGCACCAAGAAGCGTCCAAAACTGCCAGATGGAACTGTGTTACGCTGCTGCAAGTTTGTACCATTGGATTCACATCTTCGCCTTGCAATGATTCTTCATCTCGGTGGAGCGGGGCTAACGACATGCGATGACCCCTCCGTATGCCCATGGGGACTTGCGTTAGCGAAGTCCGCTTCTTTCCCTGGTTTGGAGGCACATTGTTGCCCCACATTTTGTGATGTGGGCTCTAGGTCAGCAGCAAACATATACGGATGAGAACATGAAATTCCCCCTTGTCGATAGACGCCAACTGGCGGAGTGGACTGGGAGGAGATACTCTGTCTTCGACTGAGGCAGAACGCCCTTCAGTGGCTATTCAGTTGAAGCACCTGCAGCCGACGCTGGGGTCTTTTCTTATGAAACCCCAAATGCATACAAATTGGGATTGAGATATATCAAGTACGACGAATGACAGAATGCTGTCCCTGTGCCGCTGTATCACCCGTCAGATACAAAATCAAGAACGCAGCGCAGCCGGCTTAGGAAATCTAACCCAGACAGCCAGCTTTTAGACCGTGCCACGTCCGTAAAGACCCAAAGTAAGACCCGTGCCTCGTGTACGGTAAGCGCCACCCCACTGGAACTGGAATGGCTGACGGTTGTTCCATGCAGAGGGCAACTTCTCTGTGCCAAGGTGCGACGAAAGATCTCCTCCAGCTGGTCCACAGTCCACCGGATGTCAGACCGCTTTCCCAGAAACAGCGCAACCCCGCTCTAGTTTGCCATCAAGGAAGCCTGTTTCACTTAAGGAACGTCCCGCTTGAGCTTCCTGTTTGTTGTTAGCCACCCGGAAGCTCTCTTTGCGAGAACAAGTATGTGCGCAGCGCAGAACCCCGGCACGAGCTGCTGAGGTCAACGGCGTTCAGCCTGCCTAGGAGAGTAGGCCAAGCCTACTTGTGCTCGATTCGGAGCAGGCAACAAGAGGTTTGAACTGTCCGAGCTAAGATCACTGCTCATGACGGTGTTGCCTGTCTCTGGTTCCTAAGCCGCATTCTGAAAGGTAGCTTGCGAATATGCCGGCGTTGCTGTAACTGGTGCGAGAACGATCGCGGTAATTTCTCACCCTGCCGACAGTTGTGGGGGAATGACGCTGCATGCATGCGCTGTCACAGTAGAGCGCCGGTAGTATTGCGTCAGTCCTGGACGACTGGCGGCACGTGTTGTAGTTGGCAGCAGGGTCGACGAAACGCCCTCTTGGAAGATGGGGTTGTTCGTGCTGCTTGTTTTCTCTTTCCCACGCTTCGAGCACTGACCGCAGGTGTCGGAGATCTCCGTTTTGTGCCCGCTGCTTTTTCGCTTTGTGAACTTGTGCCTAAAACCACTCAGGATGGAGCAGCCGAAGCTTGCGAAGGTCGAGAAGGTGTTGGGGAGAACTGGAAGCCGTGGTGGCGTTATTCAGGTCCGCGTCACCTTCATGGCAGACGATTCCGACTTGGCGGGGCGCTCTCTTATTCGAAACGTGAAAGGACCTGTGAGAGAGGGTGACATTCTCGCCTTGCTCGAGACGGAAAGAGAGGCAAGACGGTTGAGGTAGAAAAGGTCCATTTGGAAGCCTGGGGGGCCAGTTATTGACAATGGGCATTCACTCTCCTTGTCGCATGTGCCGGCAGCTGTTGCTTAATCTTCTACTTTTGTTTGCTGCACCTAGTGGCTTGAACTCTTCTGTTTTCGGTCTCTTCATTTCTGTGGCAAGTTTCGAGGAAGGATGCTTGGGAGAGGGGCGAGGCTCCGACCGAGGAGAGGTGTGATTGTTGTGTCATCACGGGATGAACGGGGACGTCAGTGCGGTTCCCTGTGCTGTTCGTTGGAAGAACCAAAAGGTCTACAGCACCCATCACTCGGTGGATGCTGCGGATCCTTCAGTATTTTAACGAACAACACGGGGAATCGCTGTACAAGGGCATCGAGGTCCCAACTCACAGGGGGCACGCTCTCTTGAACAAATGTGTGTAAAAACGGGCGGTGCTTTGCGGTCCCTGGGAGGAGTGTCAACAGCGCTGTTGAAGTGGACCACGGTGAAGTTAGCCGTCTCGCACGGTATCGTGTGAGATGCGAGTTTCCGGTTGTCGATTTGTCTGTTCCGTGCAACTATAGCGGCTGGTGGTCTTCCCTTGTAATGAACTCCCTCAACTCCTACTTCGCGGTTGCCCATTCTCTTCAACCTGCAGAGGAACATTGTCTGGGGTCGTCTGCACTCGAGATCGGACTGGTGAACGGGTGATCGCTGACGGACATAGTTGAAGCGATCACCAACTAACCAGTGCGGCTAGCGTGGACCTTCATGGAGTACGCTACTAGCACGCTATTGCTCTGGTTCTTCCATACAAACACGAGCTGCCAGTCTGGTTAGGCATAAGGGATCCGACAAACAAAATAGCTGACGGGCTATACTGTAGTAAAGGCGCACACCTGCAGCAGTGGGCTACCTGTCTTCCGGACAGTTCTTCTAGCGCATTCTCCAAACGGGGTTGCTTACAGGTTCTGTAGAGCACAGCAGGACGCACATCGCGTCTGCACTTCAAGCTCGACCTCCTGTCGTGTCAGTGCGCACGCCGTTGACTCTTAGGGCCCCTCCGCTCGAATTTTTCAGTTCACGCTTTTCCGACCGACCAAGAACCGGAAGGCGTGTAACAATCAGCTGACAAGCGCTCTTCACTGGTCCTGTTCTATCCGCAACGCTGACAGGCCTTCGATACTGCCATGGAACTGATTTCCCACGTCGGCGCGAACCGTTCTCAGTTGGCAGTCCGAACTTCCAGCGAGGTGGTGCCTCTCAACACTAAGTAAGGTGAGCGACAGACGTCAACTGTGCAGTTGATGGGGGTGGATGTCTTCGGCCGATCGACAACATTATGCTCTCTCCGTCTACGCGGCCACCAGATTACTGGTGGCACAAGGAAAGAGAGCCAGTAGGTAAGCAGCGCTGGTGATTTACGACTACCCGACGACCAGAGCGAAGGACTATACCGGTAACGTCTTCTCCGATGCTTCCAAAGCAGCACGTTCTCACAACTACTCTTGGGTGGCGAGCAGGCTAACCCTATACGGGAGCGTCGGGGAACCTAATTCCCCTTTGCTTCATTCGGTGTCCCGGTTCTACCTGCTTTTCTTAAGCAAGAGAGGCCACTGCCTTCACGAGGCTATTCCCTGGGGGGAGGAGAGGGGGCAGCCGTCCATCTCTTCTTGCAACTCCATTCTTTACAGATACAAGTCTCTGCAACTGAAAAGCACAAGTGGAGCTTACCCCTTTTCGAGACGTCACAGCCCACTGCGCAACGACTAATGAACTTTTTCTCACTGAAAATGTCGAAATGTGACAGATCTGGAACATCGCATCTACTCAACGTTCTTTTTCTCTTTGACAGAACGGATGGGTGATCATAATCAGCATGATTGTGAAGATCATCATGGCAACAAGTAGCGCACGTCCACGAGAAAAACTAACACTGAAGGAAATCAAAACCACCAAAACGTAAGGACTGCCTGACTGTAAACGTTTTTGGCTAGCTAGCCATCTTACACAATGTATACTTTTAGCGCTACTGACACGACGTTGAATCAAGATCGTCATCGAAAAGATAGGAGGGGGGGAAGGGCGGAGAATTTCTTCCCAGCTCTCCCGGCAAAAGACAGGCAGCATTGTCGTTGTCTCGGCGAAAAAAACAAGGAAAAATTGATCCCTCCTGTCTGTTTATCATTCATTCCTACACACTGCATAAACGGAACCTGTTGCTTCTACAGAAACCATATATAAACCCTTAGTCGTGGACGACCGACTTTGTTCGTCAGCATAGGGCCTCATCCCTAGGACGCCCCTCAGGGCGACTAATGTGTGTATGTGTATGTGTGTTTGTATGTCTTACTATGTATGTACACGCCACCGACTAATGGGCGAAGAAATCATTTTCTTTGATCTCCTCTTCTCTACCCTTCTACCACTGCTCAACATCAAAACTTATCCTTTTCAGCGTATGAGGGAAGAAACTGTTGAATTACGACAAAGAAGAAGAACAAAGACAAACGACTGGGGGGAGGATAAGCCATGCGGGTCTGTCGGTCAACGAAGAACGAATGAACGTGAGACATAATAAAACAGCTAGCATCTACCTCATCGATCAAACATCGATAGACCTGTTATGTGCATCACACACTGCAGTGACACAGGTGTCCCAATATATACACGTATACACATGCAACATAGACAGATATGTAAGAAAGAAAAGAAGCTTCGACAATTCCTGTCAAAGAAAGAAAGGGGGGAAGATCACCATCTGCTTGACTTTGCAGGTACAAAGGAAAACTGTATTTATCACTTAACCTTTCTCGAGGCCTGTAGAGCCCAAAAATCACATGGCATGCGCAACAGAATACCATACCGCTTTCAGAAGAAACTCAACAGGAAAGAAATCCACTCCGACACCTCAGCACCCACCATCCATCCACACACAACATAACAACCCTCACTACAGAACAAGCATCAACAACAACTATGTCTCTATCAGTCTATCTACCTAATCTCTGGATAATTTCTATATCTATCTGTGTATTTGTACAAGAGATCTACATAGGAGATACAGAGGTCATCTCTCCCGTGAGTGACAGCTTGGGAAAAAAGGTCGGTCTCTTCCTTGGTCTTCTCCTCCTTTTCCTTCTCTTCATCAACGCCACGATCGAATGTCTTTCCCTCTGTATCTCTGGTGTCTATACACCTCTAGTAGACACTATCCTAAGACGTCTCTACCTCCCATCCATCCTTGGTTTTCCTTCAAGCTTCACTCGAAGAAGAAACATCATCTCCCCTCCCCCCGCATGCAAGCCTTCACCCGTGTATCTATCTATCTATCGATCATGCGATAGAGCTAGGCACACGCTCAGCTCGAATGAACTCTCAAAGAGCAGAGAACAGCTTCCTTCCTCGCTTTCTTTCATGGAGAAGAAAACCTACCTTTGCTTTCGCCTTCTTCTTAGGAGCAGGGTTGGGAGAGGATTTCTTCGCCGACGTTTTCTTCTTCTTCTTCTGGGTATCATTCTTCTCCTGTAATTCTTTGAGATAGGCACCCCCCCCACGAGTAAAGCGTCTCTCTTGGCCAAGTGTTTGCTCTTCTTCTTCCTCTTCTTCTTTTTCTCCTCCTTCTTTCTCTCCTTCCACACTTGGCTGCTTCTGGTTGTCATCGTGTACGCCAGGTGATAGCTGAGAAGACTTTTCTTTTTCTTCTTTCTTTCCTTCTTCCTCTTCATCATCATCGATGTAGATGACCTGAGAGACTTCTCCTTGTTTTCCTCGTCGGTCTCCTGTCTCCCCATTTCCTTTCTCTTTCCTTTCTTCTTTATCTCCTCCCCCTTCTTTCAAGTTCTCTTCTCGATGATCGTCTTCCTCCTCATTCTTCTCTTCTCCGTCATCATCGGCACCTTCTTGTACTCGCAATCTTTCAGACTCGATGTTGTCTATCATCCTTTCTTCTTCTCCTTCCTCTTGTTCTTCATCTTTCTTCTCCTCTCCTGTTTCGACAGCATCTTGCAGCTTGTGTTCATTTTCCTCCTTCTCGCTGCCTTCTTCTTTCTCCCCAACGCCCATCTCTTCTTGATCATTCTTACTTTTTCCTTTCTCTTCTTCTAAGAGCTGTCCATTCTTTCTCCTCTTTCTGTTCTTCTTTTCATTCTCTTCCTCTCCCTCTTCTTCTCTTGGACCCACTTCCTCTTCACTCAGGCGCCCTCCTTCTTCTTGCCCCTCCTCCTCTGTATTCTCCTCTACCTCTTCGCCACCATCTTTACTGTCAGCTGATGATTCTTCTATTCCACAAGAAGCAGGTTGATCAACGTTAGCTCTATGTGAGATAGACTGGCGACTAGATTGACGATCCCCCTCTTCCTCAGTAGAAATCGGACCATGTGTTTCTTTACCTTCTTCATCCTCTTTGTCACCCTCCCCCCTTGTCTCATTCGTCTCAGAAGAGCATTCATCGCCTCCCCCTCCATCGACAGGAGAGAACAACAAGCCGGCTGTCTCCTGCTGGTGTTCTTTTCCTCCCTCTGAAGTCAAGATCATTTCTGCGTCTTCTTCATTCTTCTTTCTCTTCTTCGTGCTATGTTTCGCTGTCCTGTTGCTACTTCCTCCTTCTTGCTTGTTCTCGTAGTTCTCTTCATTCCTGACCTCTTCTTCGTCACCTTCTTCTCGTTGGAGAGATAGCGATGGTGCGCAGGTTAACAGCTGTCCCTCTTCTTGTTCTTCCTCTCTTTCATCACGAGATCTTTTCAGTCCATTCACATCTTTCTTTTTCCTCTTCTTGTTCTTCTTCGTTCGTTTACTCACGGAACTCCCCCCTCCTTCGACTGAGGAATTCGATAGTGGGGAGGAGGCTGTCTCTTCCCCCAGCTGGAAATCTTCTTCTGTGTCTGGCACTGTCCTAGCCGCTGTTGTCTCCTGGCTAGCTGCTGTGGCTTCTCCTCCGCTAGCTGCTGTCTCGTCGCTACTTGCCGTGAGCTGCTTTCCCTCAGGGTCTCCTCCTTCCCCTGCCTCTTGTTCCTCTCTTTCTTCTTTCTCACTTTCCTTCTTTCTTTCGCTCTCCTCCTCGTACTTCTGCTCTTCATTCGCTTCTCCATAGAGCTTCTCATCATCTTGAGAGAACAACGAAGTGGATGTATCGACAATTAGAGGAGGAGAAAAAGACGGCTTGGACTCTTCTTCTTTCTCCTCTTCTTGACCTTGGCTCTCGGCCACATCTTCTTCATTCAATTTCTTCTTTTTCTTCTTCGTCGAGAGTCTTTCTCCTTTCTTTCCTTTCTTTCTCTTGGCGTTTTTCTTCTTCCCCCCCACGGATGATGATAAGGTCTCTTCTTCCTCATCTTCATCTTCTTCAAGACTTCCTTTTCTCTCCTCTCCTTCTTTTCGATCACCGTCAGCATCGTCATGAGCACAAGCCTTACTATCATCATTCAACTCCTGCTCTTCTTTCTCTTCTTCTTCTTCCTCTTGTTCTTCCTTGTCTCCTCCTCCTCCTCCTCTTCCTCTCATCAAGACTGATCGACCCTTTCGTTGTTTCCCTCCCGCCTTCTTATTCTTGTTATTCTTCCTCTTCTCTGACTTCTCCTCACTACGGCTATCACTTCCACTACTCCTAGTACCACCCTTCTTATCCTCCGCCTCTATACCATTCTGATCTGCTTTGTCTGTTGTCTCCCCATCTTCTTCCTCTTCTTGATCACCCCCTTCCCTTCGTTTTACCTTCGCTTCCTCTCCACCTTCTTCTTTCCTCCTCTCTTGCATCTCCTTTCCTCTTTCTTCCTCTTCTTCTTGTCTCCCCTGTAAAATCTCCTTCTTGTCATGTTTTGATCCATCGACAACATCCTCCTTCCCTCCCCGTTCTTCTTCTTCATTCTTCCTCTTCTCCTCTTCCTCCTCGCCGTCATCTACCTGCTTCATCTCTCCATCCTCTTTGCCCTTCACAATCTCCTCCTCATCCTCACCTGCCTTTGAGCTCTCCTCGGCATGAGACAAACTTGAAGAAGGAGAACCCGTCGCAAGATTCTCTCCTTCATCCCCTCCTTCTCTTCCTTCACTATCACCCCCCCCATCTCTATCCACATGATTCTTCTCTTCTTCCTCTTCTTCGTCA
This sequence comes from Cystoisospora suis, assembly GCF_002600585.1. Taxonomy (NCBI): domain Eukaryota; phylum Apicomplexa; class Conoidasida; order Eucoccidiorida; family Sarcocystidae; genus Cystoisospora; species Cystoisospora suis. The sequence goes on from NW_027153167.1 coordinate 30,228, forward strand.
TCTGGCCGAGGTTTTTCTTCGTCGGCCATCGTCATGATCCTAACCTTCTTCTTGATCTTCTCTTCTTCCTTTTCTTCTTCTCCCCTGCCTGTGACTTCCATAGTACGGCCTCCCTTGGTACCACTTACACCATTGCTACGGGATTCTTTTGGAAGGGTATTCGGAGAGCTCATCAAGATGTCCCTTTTCTTTCTCTCTCCTGCACTTCTTTCCTTTGACGCTGACTCTTCTCGGATCTGTCTGATCTCCTCACGACTTGCTGAGAGTTCCACCTTGGTGGCTTCAAGTTCTTTTTGCAGTGTATCTACACTCCTCTTCAACTCTCCGACTTCTGACTGAGCACCATTCCGAGCTGCTTGGGTAGACGCGAGTTCTTTTCGGAGATTCTCAACTTCCTTCTGTGCTTGGATCAACTGGCGCTTCTGTCCTTGGCTCTCGAACACACATCTGCATGCACCACATCATCACGCCAAGGAACAAAAGGCAATAACCCAAACGGCTTATACATGGATACGCCGCGAATATACATATATACATATACGTACGTTCATGTATACAAGATACATATAGAGAAAGGGGCAGCCCCAGATATGTGCACATATAGATAGACCAAAGATAGATAGACACATACAGATCGGGTTGTTGTCGGAGGCATGGCTATAGCTATATATCTATCTATATAACTATAGAATAGGGGCGCGGCTTCCGCGAATTCACGATTGTATCGATACATGAGTCTACCTTAGATCTCTATGAATAGACTGTGAAAATCTTCAGATGTAGTCCCTCTCCTTCTCGTTCGAGAGAGCAAGCACTGCGTGTCCCTCGGGAAGTATAACTAGGGATCACTCTATAGCGAACAACGAGAAGATCTTCACTTCTCTTCTACGTCAGACAGAAAGAAGAGGAAGAGTCACAGTATTCCTCCTTCTCTTCTTCCTACTCCTCTCGCATGTCGATTCTTCAAGAAAGTCCGACTAACAGAGTGCAGTGCATGATGCAAAGAATCGATTCTCTTCGTCATACACACGCCGGGGGGCAGGGAAAAGAAATAAAGACCATCGACCACAACGAAGCAAAGAAGAAGAAAAGCCAGAAGAACGGAGGTATACATCGTATCCCTACTGTATATCTATCTATCTGTCACTCTACTTATCTCTTTAACATAGGAAGACGCAGTCAGACACCTAGAACGGCTCGACGCTTCTATGTCTTCTTTCTTTCTTTCTATCTTACTTTTTATTTGCAAGCTCGAGTTCTTCATTGCGCTGCTTTAGCTGATCGATACACTCGTGTAAAGCATTGGATAACCCCTGTCGAGACAGGAAGGAAGGAGGAAGGAAACGAAAGCAACACAAGAAGGCATCCATTCATCTATCCCTTTGATATACCGTATTTCTTCATTATCATCTACCAGTTAAGCACAAGACCATAACTGGGAGTTCTTTCTTTACTACTCTCTCGACGACACATCCATCAGAATTACCACATCACAAACTCTGCGCTTGCACCAAGATGAGAGACTATCTAACGATCTCTCCATCTCAAGATACGTAGGTATACATGGGGCGGATAGACACATATGTGAATCCATCGATATATATACACAGACAACCCCCTGGTAGGTAGGTAGTTCAGGTGTACGTATACCTGATCAAACCAAGGGTCACGAGGCAACAAGAAAGAAAAGGACGAAATACAAGGCGCGACAGGACCTCTAGACAGACTTCACTGCTACGACGGCAGGCCTCCTACTCTTTCCACTACAAGGGAACGAGTCACACCTTTCTCGATATTCTTTGAAGAGAGGAAAAACAATTTGAGACACCTCCTTCCATTCTTCAGAGGGGGTACACACATCGAGCCATCTATCTATTTATCTATTTGCGTCTATCTCTCCACCTCCTAAGTCTCTGCACGAGAGACATGATGGCAAGATACTGCGTGTGTATGACGAGGTGTAATGAGTCTCTCTACACGTTGTCTTCCACCTCTCTATACATATATGCATACACACGTATGTTTATACGTATATGTGCATCTCTACACAGACATCAAGGACAGAGTAGGAGGTTTGATAAGCTCTTCTTCTTCTTCTGTGGTTTTCCAACCTACCAGGTGAACCTTCTCTGTCTCTCTCTTTTCCGCTGCATGCTTGTTAGCCTGAGCTTCTCTCTCCAAAGACGCTCGCTTGAGATCTAGAACCTGAAGAGACAGCACAAACAGTCGGAGAAGACGAAGACAAACAAGAAGTACAGGAACGGCGGCGACACCGATCCCCACGATACCCATCAACTTAGCTGCAGGTGTACATATACATACATACATACATCATACAGATGCATACATGCTTTCCTTCATACATCCCTCCATAAACATTGGTGATCCGTATGTGTTTAGAAGCACCATGAAGGCAAGACATCATTCCGAAGGCTTCCTCTCTCTCCCCGGATTCGATGAAGAGGAGGAGGAAAAAGAAGAAGGAAGAGCTCACTTTGCTGTGTGTGCTTTTTCTTCATACTTATCTTCGCCGGCCAAACATAACGCAACAGTCTTCATCGAGACGACGAGAAAGTGACAGAGAAAGGGAGGGAGAGAGAGAATGAGAGAAAAAGAAAGAAAGAAAGATTGGAGAAGACTGACCAGTTGTTGATTTTTCCTTCTTTCTTGTAGAAGTTCATTCTGAAGAGACTGCTGCTGTTCTCTCCTCTCTTGCTGTTGCTCCTGAAATACACCCGAGTAAACATAAAGACATGCCGTGTCTATCTATATCTTTCCAGAAGAGAAGACGTTACTTATTTCAATCATGCTTCTTCTTTCCTGTGTACAGATGAATACCTCTGTTCTCTCTCTTCTTTACTAGGTAGGCCCTAGTATGTCTATGCATCTATCTGTCTCCATGAGGAGGAGGGACTGGGCGAGGAGAAGGAAAGTAGGGAGGAGGAAGGTGTAGGAATACGATAGATGTCGAGAGTGTGAAGAATGAAAAGATTCCTCACATACAGAAAGACTCCACACCGACACATATTGGGAAACACAGCAGTTCTATTCATAATCTGCAAGAGTATACGCGTATGCATGTATGTAGAGATATGTATATGCACATAGGGGAAGATATACATGTAGGTGTATATACACATTGGTATGTCTTTCAGGACATATGCATGTATCTCACTATGAGGTTTCTTATTCTACTCCTTCACCTCACCCTCATTTATCCATACATCTATACATAAATAGAGGATAGATAGATAGAAATACATAGACATGGACGTCTACCTTAATATGTATGGAAACTATCTATGAGTGTATGGACGGTATCTCTTTGTGAAAGTGTGTATACTACCTATGTTTATCTATCTATCTATATCTAGTATTGAAGTATGTAGAATATGTATATGTGTATGTATAGATCTATATGTGCGTGTATACCTGCATAGTGAGGTCTTTCTGTAGAAGTTGCTGCTGCATTTGTTGGAGCTGCTCCAGGTAGTGATCGCTCTGCTGTTGAAGTCTCTCAGCCTGTTGCTTCCAGTAAGACAGAGCGACATTCTCTTCTTCCTCCTCTTCTTGTTCTCCCCCCCCACCCTTTCCTCTTCTTTTCTTCTTCTTCTCTCGTGAGATTCCTTCTTCCTCCTCTTGCTCTCCCCCCTCCTCAGCGGCCCCAACCCCCCCGCCTAGATCGTCGTCTCCCTCGGGATGAAAGCTCTCTTCGTTATTCTTGTTACTTTGTGTCTTGGAGGAGTCAAGAAGACTCTTCTTCATCTTGCGAGGACTACTACTGTCGTTCCGACTTCCATCGACAAGGATTAACTGAAAGAATGAAAAAGAAAGAAAAGGAGATAAGGACAGTAAAAGAGAGCGACATTTTGGAAAGAAAGGAGAGAGAGAAGAACGACGTGGGTCTCGTCGGATCACAGCAAGAAGAGAGACATACACATGTTGCAATACAACAGGCCACTAATCAACACGTACATATTCATATAGAGATATACACACAGATATGCAATATACGACACAGAGATAGCTACATACAGATCTACCTCTATGTAAGTCCAGTAAAGACACGAACATCCAGCCTTATGCATGCATGTGTGTATCTATCTACATGCAAAGTTTGTCGAGAGAGACGCCCCCCCCTTCGATGGTGACGCGTATACGACTGAATGAAGTCTATCCCCTTCACTCCCAACTAATGTATAGGATATCCACAGAGCGGTCTCTGTGTCGCTCCATCTCTTTTCTTTCATAGTTACTTCTTCTTTTCTATCTTCTTTCTCTCTCTTTCTTCTGATCTTACAGGATCTTTCGTAGAGACAGCAGGGAGTCCCTTGGGGAGTTGCTGTGGATCTAGGGGTGTCGCATCCACTCGACCTGGATGAAGCAACTGAAGTGTCTGCTGGACTCGGCTCTTTGATCTTTGCTGGACGAGATACTTCTTCTTCAAGGCGAAAGAGCAAAGAAAACACAAGTCTTTGCCGCTATTCACATCCCCTCCGCCTTCAAAGGAAGAAGACGACCGAGGGAACGCAGCGTCAACCCCACATCTCTCACACTTTCTTGGCATACCATGCCTGAGAAGAAGCAGGAAACGGAGAGATGAAAGATACACAGATGAAACATATATAGGTTAAAATAGATAGATAGATAGATTGGTAGATAGATAGATACATAGGGAATGACAGAAGTATGGAAGGATGAAGAGATAAGCGAAGATACCTAGAGTCTAATGAGAACGTATTATGTGTGTGCCCCGAAATGTGTGCCTGCAGTAGTTCTTCTCAGCAGGAGATCCACCTCCAAGAGAGAGGAAATGTCAGAGATGCATAGAGACAAACAACTGAGGACATCTTTAGACGTAGGCAGCGGCTAGGACTAACAAAGAGAAGACGTAATGACAGAGTCAAGAACGTGCGAGAGAAAAACAACGTCACGAGGAGGAGAACTGCAAGTATCGATCTACTCTCTACGCAATCGAATGTGTGTGAGGAAGAAGAGAAGAGGATGAAGAAGGACTTGATCCAGGAGGGAGAAAATAGAGGCCAAGTAGACAGGAAGAACTCATCGATTAAGAGAGACTGTAGAAAGAGAGGGAGAGATAAGAAGGTCCCTGACTGCAAGTGAGTGAGAGAGTGCGTTTACCTCTGGATACGGCTCCGACATCTCTCACACTCTAGAGCCTCATTCCAGGCGGACCAACACTTGCAGTAGCGGCAACTACACCCCAGAGGAAACACACAAAAAACATATTCAGACATACACCGTATACAAATATATAGACATGTCTATCTATCTATCTAGAGAGAGAGAGAGAAAGAGTTGACACATGCACATACAGAGTGAGAGAAAAAGTCCCCGCAGGAGAGACCATGTCTGCGTATGTCTATTCTTCATCTATATTGAGAAACAAAGGAAGAGAACCAAGGAGACTTCTCTCTTGTAGGCACGGACACCCACGCTATTACTACTACTAGTACTACTTCCTCTCTTTTCTTTCTGTGTACATAGACAGATAGACGGACAAAGGTAGACTTAGGGATACATAGGAAGAAAGGATAGACAGATAGATTCAAGACAGATAGACAGAACTATTCCTTCGTCTCTGCGGAGAATTCACTATCCCGCCTCATCTGTATCGTCGGGTCGATGGAGGGGCACCCTTCCTAGCTCTTAGCGCTCAAATTCTCCATGGCGACAGCAAAAACACTACCTACCCGCCATGATGCTTCAAAAGCCCTCAAGTCCTTCTCGCTATGCATGTATACACGTATGTATACGCATACGACATAACCCTACATACAGATATATACATGTATATGTAGATATATTCTTTTCATCCTCTTCCTGCTCCTTGGATCAGGCGATGTAGTACCAATATCTCTCAGAGGACAGACGGAACGGCCGGCCGAGCTTAGAGAAGATGATGCTCTATTGTAGGCACGTATCTATACACATCCCAAGTACATACTGAGCGGGCTCCCTAATAAGGCAATAACAGAGAGGTGATCCCCTTAGAGAAGAGAGAAAGGAGAGAAAGAAGAACTGAGAGAAAGAGAAAAGACAGAGAGAACAAGATCTTACATTTGGGGTTCCTTTTGATACTTTGACATTTGCTTAGCGCAGCCTAGACAGATAGGACGACCAAAGAGCTTCTCTGCCTGAAAGAAAAAGAAAGAAAGAAACACCCCCTCCATGGGAAGATACGAAGATACTCTCGCACAAAAACTGACTCTCTCCTCCACACTCCCCTCTTACTACATCCACATCCATATATACAAAGACGATACATACACACAGATCGCCTATGTACCTATCTATATATATATACCTATCTATACTACATACTCTACATGCTCAGAGGAGTCAAGATTTAAAGAGATGATCTATGAGACAACACATCCATCTTCAAAAGACTCCTCTGGGCCGTCTTTTTTCTTCCCTTCCACGCCTAGGTCGTGCTCGTGCATGCCGTCTGACGAACTGTATGTGAAGAAACATCTAAAGGGACACTCTTTCTTCGGTCCACTCCAAACAGTAAAAGCCCTCACAGGAACAACACCCCGAAGGTCCTCCCCCACCCCCCCCAGTGTCATCGACAAGAGAAGAAAGAGGCAGGTCCCAGACACCTCCTAACCTCATCACTAAAGAAGAAGAAGGAACACGGGCACCTCCATGTGCGTGTTTCTTCTTCTTTAGACGCCATGTGGATAGATACACACGGGGAGAGAGAGAGAGTTGTTCGTATGCCCTTCTTCATCTTCTCTCCATGATGACGATGTCTCCTGTTTTGGGGGTGTCGGTGCGGATTGTCTTTCTCTATACATATATAGATAGGGATACAGGCATGTGTATTGCCTCTATCAGATGTATATGGCGCTGTTGCACAGGGAGTTGAACACCGTATCTATGTAAAGAAACAATCCTCCCACACCTCTTTCTGTACATCCAGACCGTGTTAAACCTACAACAGCACCATAAACATGTACATACATATATATATATATATATATATGGTCGAAGCAGTATACATCCCCACAAACTTCTGTATGTTTATCTCGTTCGGTGCGTTGACTTGTGCGGCTCTCTGTATGTATCCTCCCCCCGCCATGGTGCGTCGAGGGTGAGTCTCTGGTCTTTGCAGTTGTGTGTCTTTACCTGAGAGCAATAATGATGTTGGAGGAACTCTACCCCGCAATGTTTACAGGTCTGTCTCCCTACATGTCGAGCACATCCACTGCATACACCGCAAGCCGTTCCTGAGGAGGCGCTAACACGCTGAGGGTGCTGGCGACAGTTCAAGCAGATCTTGGATCGCTGAAGTTTATCGATCTTCTTCCACACACTTAGCCCAACGATAGGGGTTCGATGCTGATGAGCTTGTTCCACAGCTTGCTGCTGCAAGACAGGATGAAGATGTGTATGGTGACCACTACTGCTACTATGAGGAGGAAGAGGAGGAGGAGAAGGAGTGAGACTGCTACTGCTAGTGTGATTAGTAAGGTGGTGACTGGTGCCACTATGACTATGAGGATGAGTCAGATGAACTCCACCTCGATCTGCTTGAGGGGAAGAAGATGAAGAGGACAGAGGCTGATGGAGATAAGGGGGCGGGCCTCCATGGGGTGTTGGAGGAAGAAAAGAAGGTGAGGAAGAAGAGAAATGAAGAGAGGATGGCGAGGCATGTTGATGGTGTGCAGGAGGAGAGAGATGATGATTAGTGAGAAGCCCTTGAGTTCCATTTCCCCCACCTAACGTATAGGGAGAAGAAGAAGAGACAGTGGTGTCTCCAGGAGGGCTTCTTCGTTCGCCTTCTCCGCCTGCTGAGAGAGTTGACATTCCCCCAGGCTTGTGAGGAGGAAGAGAAGAGGATGAAGATCCCCCTCCCTGCGTCGTCGCGGGAGAGAAAGAATGAGAAGAGGCACCCCCCCTTCCTGATGTCTTCTTGTCATGGCTCGCGTGTCCCTGCGGTTGAGATGTCGGCTGCCCATAGTAAGCAGGATGAGAAGACGGGGGAGAAGAAGAAGATAAACCTCGATCCTCTCCTCTCTGAGGACCAGAATCATGTAGATCTGAAGAAGACGAAGAATACTTCCAAGATGCTGGCATGTCTTGTCCTCTCTCTCCTTCTCTTTCTCTTGCTCCCGGCTGCGATCCAAGACTTGCAGGCGCACCCTGATGTGGAAAATACTCATTCACACCTCCTCCTCCTCCTACTCCTGCCGTCGAATGAGAGGGGACCGAGGAAGAGGAAGAAAAGCCTGATGGTGTTTTGTCGTTGTAATGTAACGTTCCTCCTCCTGGGGGAGAGAAAGGCAAAGAAGATGAAGACGACGGAGGTGGAAACCCATTGTGAGAAGGGTGATCTCCTGGTGCATGCAGTGACTTTCGTAAAGCAGCTACAGCATCGACAACCTGCTGTTGTTGCTGAGACGTTAACATCGAGATACTCCCTCCTTGTCCTTCTCCTCCTGAAGATAACGACAGCGACGGCATAAAGCTACCCCCTCCAACAGAAGAGAGTTGAGAAGAAGAAAGCGTGGCTTGTGATGGATATAAGAAAGATGATGATGATGCTGAGAAAGGAGAGAGAGAAGCTGTCTTGTTGGTCGTATTTTGTGATAAACACCCTGCTATGATGTTACTTGTCGAGGAGAGCATACCCTTCAGCAAGGGATTAAACGGAGAAGAGGCATTCATCATACCACTTGAAGAGGAGGAAAGTCCACCTCCTCCCTCACCGACAGAAGTTGCTATATTCGGACTTGACAATGCTAAAGAAGAAGACGAAGAAGGAGAAGCACCGCTATCCATGAGATGATGAGACTGATCCCCTTCAGAGCTTCCTCTAGGACTCTTCTTATCTCCCACCCCCTGCTCTATCCCTCCTGTGGCATTTAACCTCGTAGATGATGTGGTCTGATGACCTTCTGTCCCTCGATCTTTGCTTGTTGCTGTAGTTGTCATACACCATGGATCAAGAGACGTTATCGAAGAAGCTTTCTTCTTTCTTCTTTCTTGACTCCTTCTCGTGTTTGTTCTCCTTCTCGATGGCGAGAGAGACTTGCCTCCTCTGTCTTCTCCGTCTCGAGAAGGAGAAGACTGACGAGATGAATTGGGAGTTAACGAAGGAGAAGGAAGATTGGAGTAACCTGGTAAATGACGACGACGTGTATAGGGAGAGGAAGGCGACCATCCTTCTCCTTCTCCTCCCCCCTCTTCTTCCTCGTCGTTCTCTTCTCCCTCCTCAAACCCCTGGGTCTTGCACCTTCTTCCTTTGGTTGATGTCGCCCGTGCTGCAGCTGTAGGAGAGGGAGACGATGTATCATCATGGTGACGGTTATCAGAAGAAGAAGACGACGAGGAGGAGGCATAAGCTGAAGGGTCTTCACCTCTTTCTCTCTCCTTTTCGTCATCTGGGGAAGATCGCCCATTTCTGCGAGAACGACGATGGCGAGAGGAACCACCGCTTGCCTTAGGGCTCGCATCTACGGAGAGATCCGTGAAAGAAGAAGAAGAAACAGCCTTGCTACTACTACTACTGAACCTGTCTGATTCCTTTTCCCCTATCTTCTTCTTCTTCTCGTCAACAGAAGATGAAGAACCTTCTTCTCCTACTTCTCTCTTTGATGAGATACCAGCAACCCCACTACAACTACTACTACTATCAGCTCCTTCTCCTTCTCTTCCTCCTCCCCCCTTGCGAGAGGAGAGCTTTGCCTCGGAGGGCTCCGCTGCTTTGGAAGAAGAAATCTTCCTCGCTTCTTCTTTAGAGGAACCACGACTCGAGTGATGATGGTGATGCGCATGACCTGTCTTTGAAGTAGAAGAAGAAGACTCTTTCTTACTTGAATCAGAAGAAGACTGTCGTGTGATACCATTGTTGCTTGTCTTTCCTTTCTGTTGCGATGTATGGTGAGGATGATATTCACCCTCCACAATAGAAGAAGAAGAAGAATCATGACGCTGAGAAGATACCTTATTCTGTGAAGTGTTGTGAGAGCTCCCTGGCCTTCCTCCTTTGTGATGCGGAGGAGGATGAGGAAGACTATCCGGAGAAAGATCATCGAGCCCCGAGGGGGATTCTATCGTCATGAAAGAGTCTGTTGATTTACTTGAAAGGGAAGGATGAGTCTCCTGACTCGTACTGCTGCTGCCTCCGCTTGGACTAGGATGAGCTTGTGGATGTCTTAAAACATCTCCCGATGATCTTGAATGATGTGAAGAAGAAGACGATGAACGACCTCCTCCTCCTCCCTCTCCAACACCTTCTCCCCGACTCCGTCTCTCCTTGTTCTCTCCCTCTCTCTCATTTCGACTGCTACTACTACTACTACCACTACTGCTGCTATTACTGCTTGACGTGTGATGATGTGAATGACCAGAGGAAGAAGAAGAGAAAGATTTCTTATCTGTTGAAGTGGCAGAAGTCTTCGAGCCATCCTCTCCTCCCCCTCCTCGTGCTGATTTCTCTCTCCTACTATTCTCGCCATGTTGAATAGAAGAAGACGACGAAGAGGAAGAAGACTCACCTCGACTAGTACTACTACTACTGCTGCTATTCCCTTCTGACTTCTTGTGGCTCTCTCCACCTCCTCCTCGGCTACTGTGGTGGTGACTTTCTTTCTCAGATCTTCTTCTTCCTCCTCCCTGTGACGCGTCTCCCCCTCTACTACTATGACTATGATGAGGGTCTCGATCCCTATGATCTGCATTCTTACTACTACTACTACTGCTGCCACTGCTGCTCGAGGTCCCCCCACTTCGACTTCCTCCCCCTCCTCCTGCCTTGTTGCTAGGCTGCTGGAGGAGATGAAGAGGGAGACTGCTATCCCCCCCATCTGATGGAGGAGGTG
>NW_027153168.1:0-344 GCF_002600585.1 Cystoisospora suis
AAGACGGAACGATCTGGACACCCCAGAACCTCTAGCAAAGCAAGGCGACCCATAGATCACGTCGGGGTCGCACGAGCCAAGAACGGATGTAAAGAAACCAGGGCCCAAGAGGCCGCATGGGCGATCAGGCCGCCTCCAGACGGAGTCAGCAAACGTTAGTACAAGCAGCCGGAGGCGATAGAACGGCAGGGACCCGCAGACTGAAGCTCGGGACCCGAAAACCCGAATACGTAACCACCAGCACGCGGCGGTGCAGGACCACCAGACACCCTGTACGGCGAGTTATGGACTTCAGGACCTCCGCATACGCGGAACGAACCGGGCGAGCCCTACAGGAGGGGCAT
>NW_027153169.1:0-3028 GCF_002600585.1 Cystoisospora suis
AAGCATGACAAAATAAACAAAAGAAAGAAAGAAAGACATACGAGAGAAGGGAGAATTTAGGAGATAAGACAGAGGAGATCTGTTACGAGAGAGAGACAGAGAGAGAGAGAGAGCGAGAGACAGAGAGAGAGAGAGAGCGAGAGAGAGAGAGAGACTGCCTAAGATTTTCTCTCTCTCCGTGGTGTTCATCTAACACTCTTTCTCAAAAGATAGAAACTTCTTCTTCTTCTTCTCGCCCTTGCTCTGTCTGTAGTTGTGTAGCTTTTCTTCTCTACATGTGTATAGCAAACAAGGAAAGACATATATGTATATCTTTATACAGAAAGAAGTATCAAGGGAGAAAGTTAGAGACACTAGAGATAGATCAGAGACAGAGAGAAAGAAAAGACATCGTAGCCACCGAGAAGAAAAAGGAAAAGTCGAACGAACGATAAATTTCCTTCAACTCCTCCTTTCACAAAAGGAACCTACTACCCCATACTTCCACTATAAATACATGCATATATATATATATATAGGGACAATATACATGGGTACATATACATATGCATAGATATATATATACAGAGAGATCGATAGCATGCGTTTGTGCGTGTCTTCTGCGTAAAACGTCGTCATGAGAGAGCGGACCTCCACATTTATATATATATATATATCTGCATCTACGCCTATATCCATGTATATACATAGATCTAGATATGCATCTATAGATCGAGTGTGGAAGTTTTGAAAGAAAGAAGAGACTGAAGAGAACATACGAAGGAGAATCGCAATTTCGACAAAAGGAGAGAGAAGCGAAGAGAAGAGAAGAAAAGAGGAGAGAGATGTGTAGAGGAAAGAGGAGAAGAAAGGGAAAGAACATACTTTTCAATTCGGTCTCGGCTATTCGTTATCTCTGAGGTAGATAGAAACTCATACTGCATAGAGAAAGAAAGAAAGAAAGAGAAAAGAAAAGACAAAAGAAGAAGAAGAATACAACACAGAAGAAATAGAAGATTGAGGTTTAAAGGAAGAAAGACAGGGATCAGATAAGAAAGAGATATGAAAGAGAAAAAGAAAGAAAGAGATAAGAACGGAAGAGGTGCGTGCATGCATGCATGCGTCAAGAAGAACGGAGAAGAAGAAGAAGAAGAGAGACACTTCCTTATTCTCGGCTTTTCTTTCTTTCTTTTTATCTCTTTACAGTCTTTTCGGTCCTCTAAAGACACATCTTTCACGTCGTGAGAAAGAATGTGCTAAATTTCTTTAGAGTGGAGAGGAGTCAGAAAAGAAGAGCATGAAGAGAGATGGAGACGTATATGTAAAGGCATGTATGTAGAGCAGAAGAAAGAGAGGAGAAAAGAAGACAAGCGACAAATGAAGAGAAGAGACGAGACAATAGTGTCAGGAGCGACGTCAAAATAGAAAGACAGAAAGAGAAAGAAAGAGAAAGAGAAAGAAAGAGAAAGATAGAAAGAGTGAGAAAGAAAGATAGAAAGATGAAAACCGTAGTGTCTGTCTTACTTGTCGAATGTGTCGACCACCTCCTTCAGGACTTGAAAGAAAGAAAGAAAAAGAAAGAAAGAAAGAAAGAAAGAAAAAGAAAGAAAGAAAGAAAGAGCAAACAGAGATTACAAAGAAGAAGAAAGAGAAAAGACGAGAGGAGAGAGGAACAGAAGGATAGACCCAGACTGAGTAGAAGTAAAGAAAGTAGACATCTCTCCAAATCCTTCGCAGACAGATCTTAAGAAGGAAACTTCCTCTCGACACATGTGTAGATGGATAGAACGAGAGACAGACCCATCCAGAGAGAGAGAGACATATAGATATGTATAGGGTATACAGATATATACATGCATAGATCTAGGTGAAACGAGTTGATATGAAATAAAAAAGGCGCGGGGTGTACAGACACCATCCTAAGGATTCACTCAGATATCAATGACATGGCAAAAGAAGGAGAAAAAGAGGAGAAGAAGAGGAGGAGGAGAAGGAGAAAGAAGAGGAGAAGAAGAAAGAGGAAGAAAAGGAAAGTAGAGGAGAAACACTTTTGACGTCGTGTGCTGCTTTTCTTCACTTCCCAGAAATGATACGAATGGATAGGTACCTATCTACTACTACTACATACACATATACCTACACATATATAGGTAGATAGATGAATATATCTATACGTATATGTATAGAGGTCTATCAAGAGTTGACGTGACGTCTGCATTCTGTGTGAATAGATAGACAGACAGCACCTCTCCTTACATAAAGACACACACGAATAGGAGGTCGAGTGCTGCGAGCTCTACAGACCCATAGAAATCTCTCGGGCTATGCATGATTTATATATCCATACGTTCCTATATACATAGATATACATCCAAATTCAAACAGAACGGTCTATACAAAGGGTTCTCGCTACGTGTCTTGTCTGATACCAACTCTTTCTGAGAGAAAAGAAGAAGAAGAAAAGAGAGAGAGGTGGATAGATAGATAGATAGATATCATTAATGTATAGACGGCTCCACTTCATACAAAGCAAGAAGAAGAAATCTCCCCTCAGAGATAGAGAAGAAAGAGAAGGAGAAAGAGAAAGAATTGTCTTACCTTGGTGAAAAAGTGTGTTGAGTATTCGACTCCTCGACCAAAGCATTCGCAAAAGCCTAAAAACGCACACACATACATATATATACATATACACATATATATATATATATATATATGTATATATATTCATAGATATTCATACATTAAGGCATTGGTTCTTTCTCTTTCTTTTACCTTTGGCGAAGGCTGAAAAGAAGCTAACCTCTCCATATCTCTCTTCTCTCCTCTCTCTCTCTCTATATATATACATAAACATATACATACAAGATTTTGTATACATCCTTCTACGTTTATATAGGTACTTATATGTCTACACATGTATATCTATATATATATATTTATTTGTGTAGGGTTGTTATCGTAGTAGGACATAGATGAATAGCATGGTAAAGAGATATCTATCTTTAATCTATCATCTACACACCTATTTCTAATCTATCTTTAATCTATC
>NW_027153169.1:3068-23722 GCF_002600585.1 Cystoisospora suis
TATCTTTAATCTATCTTCAGTCTGACTTCTTATCTATTTATCGAGAGGTGAGTTAGAAGTTTTCCACGTAAGTCACTTTGGACACTTACGAAAGAGCAGCAGCAGCAGCAGCCACCACTATTAGTATTATGATGATGAATAGTCATAGTCATAGTAGTAGTCATAGTATTGATAGTCGTAGTAGTCATCATCCCCCTAGCACTAGTAGTCATGTTAGGACTACTTCTACTAGTCCTAGTAAGAGTAGGAGTACTATTACCATTACTACTAGGAGTAGTAGTAGTGATATCAGTATAGCTATATCCCTACTACTACTACGAACAATGACGATGACAATTAGACTAGCACTACTCCTAATACTACTATAGCTATTCTATGGCCATTAGCACCACTCCTAATACTATAGCTATTCTATGGCTATTAGCACTACTCCTAGTACTATGGCAAGCAATACTACCTCTCTTGGTAGTCCAAGTAGTAGCAGTAGTAGGAGTGGATGAAAAGGATGGAATTTGAAGAAAGGGGAGAGTTAGGCATGCAAAGCACAAGACAAAGAGAAGAAGAGCTTCCATGCATTAACTACGACTATCAAAAGAAAAAGAAGAGGAAGAGTGAGAAGACTAATAAGGAGAAGAAGAATACTACTACTACTACAAGAGAAAGAAGAAGAAAAGTTTTCTTATTCTCCTTGCTGTTGGTGTGTGACTATTTCAGTAGGTATTGGAGAGGGGCTTTAGTGAGGAGAGTCATAAAGAATGCGGACAGCAAGCAGCATGCAAAGAATACCTTTACTAAAGAGAAAAGCATCTCTTCTCTTCTCTTCTCTTCTCTCTCTCTCACACAACACGAAGAAGAAGGAGAGGGAAGAAGAAGAAATTTCTAGGCATGTGTACATGACGAGTTCTTTCTTTATCTACACGACGCTACTGCTACTACTATTAAAGGCATCGATCGATAAGTCACAACGCCTCTCTACGTATTTACTACGGATAGGCATAGATCGGTCGAAGAGCAATTGGAGCTAAACACACTCCCATACTTTCTTTCTTCCTTGTCTCTTGTCTCGCCCCTTTCACTATCATGGCGAAAGTGTCTATATACGTAGATATATATATATATATGTGTATGTATGCCTATGTCTATATGTATGAATCTTAAGTATGCATGCGTATGTGTATGCGATAGAAGAAGAAGAAGAGAGAAAGAAGAGTGACTGCGAACTGCTGCTTGCTGCGTACCTCCCATGTGACGAGGTTTATGCCATTCGTATCAATCGAATCGAAGACGTCTATCAGCATCGCCGTTAAACCCTCGTGATCTACACAACAAGAAAGAAAGAAAGATATAAGAAAGAAAGAAAGAAAATCTAAAGAAAGAAGGGAAGAAGGACAAACCAGAGAGGTAAGAAGAGACAGAGATGTCATAAGAAAGAAAGGAATGACCCATACTTCTCCCCTACATGTGAGACACGCAATCTTCAGCTATCTTCTTCTTCTTTCCGTCTTTTTTTCTCTCTTTCTTTTGCTTGTAGACAGTCCGTAGATAGTGGATGAGTAACCTATTGTCCAGAAAGAAAAGATGAATGAAAGAAAGAAAGAAAGAGAGTAAGGTAGCTAATCTACGGTCTATGAAGGAAGACGGGAAGAAGCGTTGTGAAAATGAAAGAAGAACGCGCCATATATATAGTACACATGCGTCTCCTTTCTCTTCAAAGCCACTCTTCCTCTTGCATCTACACACACCATTCTATCCCTGGAGGTGTATGTACACTCGAAGGGGTCTCTACCCAGATGATTGAAAGCCCGCGATTGAAGATGTCTCTCTCTCTGCGTGACGAAGTATCATCTAACGGCTTCCCTGGGGCCTCCATTTGACAAGAAATCTTTCTTATCTCTTTCTTATTTCTTTCTTTGTTTCTTTCTTTCTTGTTTTACTTTCGTTGAAGTTTTCTATCCATTCTAGGTAGTCTTCCTCTTCTCTTTCTTCTTCTTCCTCTGCTTCATCTTTTTTCTCTCTATCTTCTTCTTGGTCGCTAGAGGACGAAGTATCCGAAGAAAAGAGACCTTTTCGATGCCTTCGGTCTCCTTCTTCATCTTCGCTGTCTTCTGTAGAATAGAAATCTTCTTCTTCTTCCCTCGGAAACTCGCCTGTCACACCTTTCAGCTCTTCTTCTTCTTTTCTTCTTCTTCTACTGGACTCACTTCTCTAGTAAAGAGGAAAGGATACATAATAAGACTCCAGCCATTTCGAAAGAAGGCGAGTGAGGAAAACGAAGAAGGAAAGAAGACGATGTCTCTCGGGGAGACACTTCTCTCAAGAAAGAAGAAAAGAAGGTCGGAAGAGAAGAGATAGAAGCTTAATGCGTAATGAAGAGATCTCTATGGTTCAGAGGCAAGAAGATAAAAGAAGAAAGACAGAAAAGAAGACAGTCTAGTTGCTCTTCATCTTCTTCTTCATCTTCTCCTTCTCGTAGTTCTCCTCCCCTCCTTCTCCTTCTCCTTCTCCTCCTCCTTGATTTACTTTGTCTTCTACATGTTGACTTTTCTATTCTCTCTCTCTTTCGTTTCTCTTCATATCAGAAATGATCTGTATCTAAACGCTAAGAAGATACAAAGACCTACATGTCTTCTCTCTCAGAACAAAAGAAAGAGTGAGAAAGAACTACAAAAGAAAGAAAGAGATAAGAAAAAAGGAAAGAGTATAGCTACAGATCACTTCCTGCCTATCAGCCCAACATGACGTCACTCCTCTCACCTCTCATCTTCAATATCTACACACATATACATGCACATACACATATATATAGAGAGAGAGAGACGTATGTTTATATACATATAGGTTCTATAATACGAGGGGATACCTCGATTGATACATACACAGAGAAAGAGAGAGAGAGAGGGAGAGCGCCTTGAAAGGTGATGTGTCCAACAGACAGTGTGGGTGTACAAGAATTGAGAAGAAACGAAGAAGAAGACGTGGAAAGGATCTAATCTAAGTGATGATGGAGGTGTTTTGTATCAAAGAAGACGGAGGGACGCAAAGGATTAGGGAACTGTCGGGGTGTCTCTGTACCTGGCGACTGAAGTGACTCCTTGACAAATTTTCCCTCCTTCGTCTTATAGACGAAGAAGAAGAGGAGGAAGAGGAGGAGGAGGAATCTAATGATGAAGATGATCGGGAGAGATCCATCTTTCTTCGTGACAAAGAGCGGCTTAAGATTTTCCTTTTCTTTCTCTCTGCTTGTCTCTGTTTCTCCTCCTCCTCCTCCTCTCTCGCCTCGTCGCTCTCTCCGTCGCTCGAAAGATTCATATGGCGAAACAAGACCTTCACAAACTACAGAAAAAGAGAGACAGAGACAGAAAGAAAGAAAGAAAGTTGAAGAGAGAAAGAAGAAAGAAGGAGGAGAGGATGAATGAGAGGAGAGAAGGAAAATCGATAGAAAAATGAGGAAGGTGTTCTTTGCCCTTTGATCTCTTCATGTTAATGTTCTTTTTCGTCTTTTCCTTCTTCTTTCCATGGAATAAAGAAGGAAAGATCTTTAAACGTTTCTTTTCTTTATTTTCTTTTCTTGCTGAGCGCCCTACCTGGTCGAGAGCTAGTCGGTTCTGCATGCGGTAGAAATCTTGGCGGATGGCTGTAAGGCCTGAGGGAGAAATTCTCTTCAAGACGCACTTGAGGACGTTCTGTCTCTCGAGGGAGGAGAGAGACTCTCGTATTCGATCAAACTTCTCTTTCTTTCTTCTCGCACGAGTAGACGGTGAATAAGACGCATCTGACTGAAGAAACAAACAAGATAAAACAGACAGACAAAGAAAGAAAGAAAGAGAAAAGTTGCAGAGATGTCGTTCTTCACCTTTCTCCGTCCTTGCATCTGGAGTTTATTTTCCTCTCTCTTCTGAAACAAACCCTAGGTATATATGGACCTATTTATATATCTATATACGTGTCTATGCATCTCTGTACATATAAACATCTATATACATATGTATACATATACATATATAAATATATATATATACATATATACGCATGTGCTTGTCTTTCGTCTAGGTGTTCCTCACTGTTTCTGATTTGAATGCACCTACATATTCATATCTATCTATCTATATATAGACAAATATATGCATATGTATCCATACATACATATTCATACATATTTATACTTACACCTATGTATACATATACACATACACCACATTCTATATGTTCCTACATACATACACATCCATAGACATATATATATATATATATAGTCGTACGTACATAGGTACACACGTAGATAGATATTTCGATTATTCTTGCCGATGGTCCCTCTGAAGATATACCAGTCCCTCTCTCTGTACAAATCTATCGATAGATGTATACGTATCGCTTTCGTGTCTTTTCATTTTCATTGCTTTCTCTTTCTTGTGCTCCTTCTTCTTCCTTTGAGAAAGAAAGTTTCGACGAGAGAGAAAAGAAGGTTCTTTTTCTTCTTTAACATTCTAAGGACCTTCTTCGCTCGAGATGACTTACTTCTTTTGCAGATCTTTCATCTTTTCTTCTTCTCCTCTCTTCTTCTTCTCCTCCTCCTTTGCCTCTCCTCCTACTCTCCTTCTCTTCATGTCTTCTACAGTTCTCCTAAGGAGAAAGAAAGAAGAAGAAAGAGGCGAAAGAGAAGAAGCAGAAACAGAAAAGATCAAGTTCGTTGCTTTCACGGGTCTAAAAGGAAAGAAAGAGAGAGAGTGTGTGCGTATCTTCTTTCTCTTTCTTTCATCTTCGTCGAGCCAAGCATTCATTCATTCTTTGAATCACACGAGTAGGAGAGAAGAAGAGAAGAAAAGAAGAAGGTTGAAGCGAGGATCCGAATGGAGAGCCAAGAAAGATAAAACGAAAGAAGAGAAAAAAAAACTAGGAGAAAAGAGACGAGTTCTCTTGGCTCTGCATGAAGCCTTAATAGCTTCTATACAAAAAAGAAAGAAAAGAAGGAAAGAAAGAGAAAGAAAGAAAGAAAGAAAGAGTGAGAAGGAAGAAAGAAAGAGAAACATATCTTTCCCGGGTCGCTATCGATTCTTTGGTAGGAGTAAGGGAGATAGAGAGAGACGGAGAAGGAGGAGGAGGAGAAGGGAGTGACTAGAGAGAGACAGAAGACAAAGAGAGAAGTTTGTATGTGGTCTTTCAACAGAAGAATATGAGGCTATCAGAGACAAGACACGAACCTTCCAGCCCATACAAAACTATCAAACTCCTTCTATAAACACACATATATACATACATATATATAGATACATATATATATATATACATATAGATATATATAGATATTGATGTAGATCTATCACGGAGCACGACGTTTGAAGTTAGGTGTGCTTTTTGTAAGCGTTTCTTTTTAGAGAAATAGACTAGGAGGAAGAGAGCAAAACAATTTGAAGAGCAGAGTCACGAGAGAAGGAAAGAAGAAGGAGAAAGAAGAAAGAGGGACACGCAGTTCTAAACACCTCAAAGCTATCCAAAGCAAGTAAATTACATATGTCTATCTCTCTCTATAGGTATATATATATATATGTCTATGAGGGTGTATATGTATGTGTATATGTGTAGGTAATAAGTAAGGTGTGCTTTTTCTTACAGTATGGAGAGGAGGAACCTGAGGAAGAGGAAAGAGAGTAGAGGCCGTAAAGTCTTTCTCATCTTGACGAGGCTTGAGAATGCCAGCAGGTGAACGCGAAGAAAGAATTCGCTGAGCTGGGGAGATCGAGGAAGAGGAAAAGGAAGGAGAATTTCCTTCCATGCTGTTTGAGGTAGAAGTAGTTGCTGTAGTTGTACCGATGAGGTGTACATACACCAGAAATGGCGGTGTACGTACACCTCCCTTCCCGAGGAGACAGTTGGGGAGATGAGAAAGAAGAGAAGAGAAAGAAAATGTTGTTTAAATTAGAAGACAGAGAAGATATCTTCTTTCATCTTTTTTCTACAAGAAACATCACATGAGAAGATAAGGTAGTTTACGTGATTTAAAAGATGACTTCTTCGTGATCCAGGTCATTCCGTCTCAGGTGTATATACACCACACTGGCGCAAACATCCGTCTTTACATAAACTTGAGTTTTTCTTCATCTTCTTCCTTTTTTCTTTCATCATACGATAATCTTTCCATTCCTTCTCGAAGTCATTCTCTTTCACCTGGAAGATCTTTCGCTTAACACATTCTTTTTCTCCAAGAAAGCTTTCTCAAGAAGATGAGCTAGAAGATGTATACGGAGAAGTTGAGAACTCCTCTTCTTATTCTTCTTTCCATTCAGTAGCTAAGAGGAGCCTACTGTCTTTAGAATGTACAAAGACGTCGAGGAGATGAGGTAGATAGACTAACACGCAGAAATGTGTGTGTCGCTATGAAAGAGAGATCTTCTTTTTCCTTTCTTTTCTTTCCGTGTCCTTTTATCTTTTCGAGAAGAAAGAGAAGGAAAGGATGGAGAAAAAGAGCGAGAGAGAGGTGTATCTCTGAGGAAGAGCTGTTGCGTAGAGAGGAAGAGAAGAGAGAGGAGAGGCCGCAGGAGAAGAAAGGAAGATCGATCGAGAGAGAGAGAGAGAGCGAAGAGACACTCCGGACGAAACAAGGAGAAAGAAAAGAGAAAGAAGAGAAAGAGTGGAGAATCGAACCTCCTTGTCTTGGGAGAAGAGGGGCAGAAGAAAAAAGAAGAAGAAGAGAAACAACCTAGAGTGAAGTTGCAAAGAAAGAAAGAAAAAGAAAGAATGTCTGTCTGTTTGAGAGATGAAACGAGGAGTTAGAAGAATAGACGGAACGAAAGAAAAGAAGAAAAGAAAAAGAACTTCTCTCGCTCTTCTTCTTCTTTCCTTTACTGCCTGTGATGACTCGCATGCATATGTCATATAAGATATCCATACACATACATGCAGATATCTAGGTGTACATGCATATCTATACATATATGCTTAGATCTATCCAAACGTCCTTATATGTATGTATGTCTACTTACACACATACTTCGCTTACTACAGATCACCTTATCTGGAGAAGATGGGCCATTAAAGATAGACAGATTAAAGATCGATTAAAGATAGATGGATAGATTAAAGATAGATAGATTAGAAATAGATTAAGGATAGATGAAGTTTCGTCATGAGTTCCCTGTGCGAGTGAAGAGTAGAGAAGATGAAAATGGAGAGAAGTTGGGAGAGGGAATGTGCTTTAGTCTCCATTCATTTATGATTAATATTATGACCGACTATTTACACACGAGACATGCAAGAAGAAAAATGAAGAGAATAGAAAGGAAAGGTCAAGAGAAAGAAGGGAGAGGAGAAAAGAAGAAAGAGGGGGAGATTCCAGGCGGGAGACTGATAGAGAAGAAAATTGAAGAAGCTTAGTTAGACAAGGGGTGTGCGTTAACTTGAATTGTAAAGATGTGTTTCGTCATAGAAAGAAGAGAGAAAATGAGAAAGGAAGGTCCCCGTTGAGTTAACTACGCTAGCTGGACGAGAGAAAGTCCGCGAGAAGAAAGAGAAAAGAAGAGAGAGATAGTCTCTTTCTTTATGAATCGAGCTACGTTATACCTTCCACGACTTCCTTAAAGAAGAGGCTAGAAAGAAAGAAAGAAAGGAAGAAAGACAGGATCACGGCTTTTCTTTCTTCTTCTTCTTTCTCTTTTCATTTCTCGCAAGGAGTTCGAGCGATAAGGAAGAAGCTAGTGCATCTGCTCCAAGACAGGCACACACTCTCCCTCTCTTTCTTTGCGTGAAACATTTCTACGGCGAACGTAAGCAAGACAGAAGAGAGCAACTTTACGCGCCTAGCATGTAGCAAGAGAATCGCGAGGTCGTAAAGGTCAAGAAAGAGAAAGAAGAAGGAGTGGGGAGAATCGATCATTCTGCCCTATCCTTTACGAACTTCTTTAGCTTTTCTTTAGTCTTGAATGAGAGGGGTGGGATTCTCTTCCAGAAAGAGACAAGGAGAAAGCGAGAGAGAAAGAAAGAAGAGAAAGCGCAACGACTTCTCTTTTGTCTTGGGGAGTTTCTCCGTCTTGTCTTTTCTTCATCTTCTCGATGCTTTTCATGAGGGAAAAAGGAGAAAATGTGCATAGGGTGGGAGAGATGTGAGAGAGCTTTAAATCTTCTTTTTAGCAGTCTCTCTTTGTATATCTCGTTGTTCTTTCCATGGTATTTCTTCTCTTCTATAGCAAACACATTTCTATCTTTACACATCTCTCTCTTCCCTCTCTCTTTCTTTCCTTCTATCTCTCTTCTTCTCCTGCTTCTCTTTCTCTCACTCTCTTCTAGGCCTTGATACCTACTGAGCCCAAATGTGTCCTTTGTTCATCTTTCTCTCTTTTCTCTCTCTCTCCATTCTCTTCTGACTTTCTCTTCTTCGTTCTCCCTGGTGCTTTTCTCTCTTTCTCCATCGTCGTCACTACGCCTCCTTGTCTTTGAGAAGAAAAAGAAGAAAAAGAAAAAGAAGAATTATTTAAGTCTAGAGAGGCTTCTGCTCTCTTGTGCAACAAGCTCCTTTCTTCTTCTCTACTTCACTTGTCGAATAATCTATCTTTCTTCCTTCCCTTTCTTCTCTCTCATTATTTGATCTTTCTCTTTTCTTCTTCTAAAGCATGTTGGCTACTAGGAAGGCTCTTCGAGGTGTATCTTCTTCTTCTTCATCTTTTGCTTTCTCTCTTTCTTCTTCTTCTTGTCTTTCTCCACAAGTAGCTTCGTTCGCTTTACGTCTTTTTCGCGCATTAGAGAAGTGGACGTCCCATCAGGATGCATGCGGTTTAGCTGTGAATTCTCTTCTTAATCTTCTCATTCAGCAACAGTAAGAATAAATATATACATATATCTATCTCTCTTCTCCTTTTCCTTCTCTCTCTCTAACTCTGTCCTTTCCTTTCTCTCTCTCTCTTTCCACACTCTCTTTCTTTCTCTCTCTCTTTTCATGCAAGTGTTCTTCTTCCTCTCCTTTTTGCCCTTTCCGCTTTTGTTTCGAACTCTCAAGAAGAAGATCTTCATTTTTCTTGCCTCTCTGGAGTTTCTTTTTCTTTCGCTTCAAGAAGAAGACAACTGGATCTTCTCTTTCGAGGTGTTTGAATGGTCTTCTAGCTTCTCGGTCTTCTGCCTCAGGTGTATGTACACTAGACACACGATACTCTCTTTCGGGTACTGAGAAAGGGTCTAAGAGGATACAGATGGGAAGAAGTTCTCTTTTCTGTCGAGTTGAGAAGATTCTTTTCTTTCGTTCTCTCTGGTCTCACTTTTCAAAGGAATGAAAAAGAACAGGTGGCGGTATTCTCTCTTTCTTCTCTGTTTCTTTTCTCTCTCTGTCTCTTCTTCTTTTCTCCTTCTTCGTCTTCATCCTTTCTTTCTCATCTCTCTCTTTCTGTTCTTTTTGCTTAGGTATCTTCAGGGAGATTATCTAATTACTCTACAGACCTGGCCCGAGGTAAAGCAACGGTCTCTTTTCTTCTTCTCTCTCTCTCTCCTTCATCTTCTTTCTTTCTTTCTCTTCTCCGCTTTGTCAGTTGTCCTCTTCTTCTTTTTTCTCTTCCTGTCATCGGAGTGTTTCTCTTTTTCTTTCTGCTTCTCTTCTCTTCTTTTCTTCTCTCTCTCTTTTCTCTTTCACGTAACAGACAGACAGGCGGGAGAGCTTCGACCTCTCTCATCTCTGTGCTTGCCTCCTCTCTTCTTCTCTACTATACACGTCTACAATTTTCTAGCCATCCCTACATACACAGATCTACATATACATAGATATATGTACATGTATACATGTGTATACATATGCTTAGACTCAGAGATAGATTGATAGAGATGACTGTATGGACAGTCATATTCTTCAGATAGCTATGAAGTCGTTAACTAAGAAGAAGAGAAAGAATGAAGCGTTTCTCTTTCTCCCTCTCTCTCTCTATATATAAATATATGTACACGGGACATGCATATGTGTGTCTGTCTATCTGCCTATCTGTCTCCGTGTCTCCGTCGTGTTCTATTCTTCTGTCTGTATGTGTCTCTCTATCTCCTGTCTATCTATCTATCTATCTCTCTCCCTATCACTCTCTCTATCTCCCTGTCTGTATCATTCTTCGTGTGTCTCCTCCTATATTTCTTTCTCAAGGCAAGGAGATTAACCCTGGAAGGCCATGCTAGGCGTATGGAGAAGGAAAGAGAAAAAGTCTCTGAAGAAGAATCTTCTCTAGTAAGCAACTCACTTCAGAAAGAAGAGAAAGAAAGGAAGAAAAAGGAAGAGTGACAGAGAGAGAGGTCATTTCTGTCTTGTCTTCTTTTTAACTTTTCTTCTTTCCAAGTTTTCTTCTTCGTGAAGAATGGATGGAAATCCTGATGCTGAAGGTACAGGGTTGTTAAACTTCTTTCTTCTTATCTTCTCTCGAGTCTTTCCTATCATTCTTTTCTTTGTAAGGATCAGACTATTCAGGGCCTTGAGGAGATTTCGAAAGAGCTCCAAGCTTTCCAAGCAAAAAGAGAAGGAAGGTGTGAGGGAAAAGAATGCTCTCTTGCACAGACGTCATCCAGATCCATCCAGTCAATCTCCAAGGCTTCGTCAGGTGTACAGACACCTGGACACTCCAGTGAAGATTGTTTTGTTATGGAACTTGGTAAGGAAGAAATTTCTCACTTTCTCTCAAGAAAACGTCGCTTTCTCTGTCTGAATATCTTCATTTCTCTCTTACTCTCTCTCTACCCATCCAGTGCATTCTACATCCATATATGTTGCGGAGCTAGCCATGTAGCTAGCTAGCTAGCTGGCTATTTAGCTGTGGTCCATCATGAGGGTTGATGGCATAACTAGGAGAGATGTCGTTTGAGTGTGATGTTTCGTCGAACCAGCGAATTTTACAGAGAGAGCTATTGAGGTGTACAGACAGCAGCTGGAGTTGCAGAGACGTCTGAACCATCTGGTAAGCCCTGCATGCCTATGAACAAACCTAGCCACCGATGTTGGTCTGTGTGTCTATCTTTTCTTCTTTCGCTTCTTTTCGAGATATGTCTACACAGGAAGCTTCTGTGTGCGTCGGTGCCTGCATCTCGTTAGAAGATTTCCACACTTCTTTCTCTCTCTCTTTCTTTCTCTTACGGAAGAGTAAGCACACTTCTGTCCTCTCTGTCTGTTCTCTCTAAGAAGGTGGATCTGTCGCTTTCTCTTCCTACATGCCTTCTCTCCGTCACAGAAGGAAGTAGAGAAATTACAGAAAGAAAAGGCATGAGGTGGAGAAGAAGACAGGAGAGAGATGTCTTGTGTGAGAATATGCTTCGATTCTTCAGAGAAGAGAAAAGAAAGTTCAGTTGCCGTAAGGGATTTGTTTCATTCAGATGGAAGCTCTCCTTATTCAGTCGGAGCGTGTTCTTTCCCTGGTCACTATCCTACATACGGCTAGAGACACTCATATAGAGATAGACATTTCTCTCTAGAGGTGTATGCATACGCATCTATACATGTATATGCGACGATGTATCTCGATGTATCTGTGTATATATGTATGGTGGGAATGTGTATACGTATGTGTATACGCATCTATACGTGTATAGATGGTAATGTCTTCATATCTCTATGTATATATATGTACTCTTATAGTGTGTACATGTGTGTATGCTTAGATGTACGTGTATGTATGTTTATGTCTAGTTGTTTGCATGCATGATGTGTGTATGAGTGTGTATATGTCTGTATAGATTGCTAGTCTTTCTCCTTTTGATCGAGACGAAATGGAGAGAATCCTGGCCATCTACATGGATAGACCCTGTGAACTTGCTATAGCAAGTAAGATGGGACTATCCGTCCTTTCCTTTGTCTTTCTCCTGGGGGGATGAGATTCCCTACTGGTTTGCTCACTGTCTGTATATACACCCGACAGTGTGACAGTCTTCTTCTTTCTTTCCAACTAAACAGAACTGCAAGTGGAGTTGCTCTTCTTAAGATATCTATTTCTGCTGATAATAGTCGGGTGAAGAGGATAGAAGTGAAGCTGTGTGTTTTGAAGAAGACTGGAGCGGTGTACATACACCCCAACACCGGCAGCTGCATGCGTGGTCAAGCATAAAGCAAGAGTAACAAAGAAAAGAGAGGAAGCTCTTTCTTTTTCTTTGTGCTCGAGTTCATTCATACATGCGGATTTATACATACATACATCTTCATACATACATACATCTTCATACATACATCTTCATACATACATAGATAGACGTTTTCTTTCTATGTTACATACAGATGAAGGCTATATCTGACATATATAGACACACACTAAGGGTACCCATAAACATACATATGTGTGTACTGATTTAGTAGTCACATATATACATATATATATATATATGTAGATATATATATATATATGTATATATGTGTATTTATGTATGTATATATATGTATATATGTGAGTGTATATGTCTGTATTGCATGTGTGTAGAGAGAGAGAGTGGTTGCGTGTGGATGAAGACGTTCTTTTCTCTTTTAGCTTTCTTTACTTTCCTTTTTTCTTCTTTCTCTTCTTTGGCCCTCCCCTGTCTTTCCATGAAGTTACTCATTACCGTTCTTCTCCTGCTTCTTTTTCTTTCTTTCTTTCTTTCTTTCTGTGTGGAAAGATGAACGGAAGGGACTTGTGGGAGATCTCAAGAAACGCCTTAGGTTGTCTTCTTCTCTGATTTAATTGAAGAGAAAGAAAAAGAAAGAAAGAGGAGAAGGATGTCTCTCTGGAGAAAGATCAAGCTAAATAAGGTTAAGCTTTCCTGACTTCTCAAAGTCTGCGGTTTCTTCAACTTTTCACGTGATACGTCTTCATCCCTTTTTCTTTTCTTTCTTTCCCGTGTTTGCTTATGAGTCTATCACTTGTCAGAGGGAAAAGAGAAGTAACTTACCTACTCTTCTCTCTCTCTCTTGTTTCTTATTCTTGCGTTCATTTATCTATCTCAAATCTATCTATCTTCAATCTATCTATCCTTAATCTATCTATCGATTCGTTCATCTCGTGGATCGATGGATCTATCTTTCTTGAACAAACGCTTCTGAAAGACTTCTCAAGCAGTTCTTTTTCTCTCCGCCCTTTCTTTTCCTTGTTCCTTTTCTTTTTTTCTTTCGGATTTTCTTTTTCTTTCTTCTTCTTTCTCTCCCTTCGAGTAGAGAGAAGTACGTGCGAAATCGTATACATGTCTCCCTTTCTCTCTATTATACCTAAGTATATAGATGTATATGTCTCAGTGTTGTAGCTATTCTCTCTCTCCTTCCTAGGTTTCTTTCTCTAGCGTCATGTCTACAGCTGTCTCTTCATCTCTAGGGCAGAAGAAGAACCTCTACACGTCCGCTGATTGAAGTGTAATGGATGGATGGATGGCGAAAAAGTCGGGATTTCTTTCTCCCTCTCTTCTCTATCAAAGATGTAACTAAGAGAATATCTTACGGATCATAGAGATACATACATACATGTTCTATTTGATATACAGATATATATATATATATATATAGATATATAGATGTGTATCTTGTATTGGTAGGGTACATAGATATGAATATTCACTTTGTATGTGAGCGAAAAGCACGTTGAGAGGCTTTTCTCCCCCTTTGCATGTGACACAGCCCTCTTCTTTCGTTCTGCTACCGCTTGCTGGTCATTTTTTCCCCTGTGGTTTCTTCACTCCTTCTTCTTTTCTCTTTTCCATCACAATTATTCAAGGAAGAAGAAAAGTCAAGATGAAAAAGAAGATGGATTAGATATCTCAATTCAGATCGTGAAAAAGGGAGAGAAAGCTAAGACAAGAAAGAGCACGGATGTTGGCAAGTACATACAAGATGATGTAGGAGGTGTTAGATTGGGTCATCGTTGATCTCCATTCATTCTTAGGTGTACATACACCCCCGCATCTATCTGTACATACACCGAAAAGTTACTGAGAGAAGTCGGTCGACCCGTCAAATAAACCAGCAAAAAGAGTCTCTTCATATGACCGAATCTCTCCCGTCTTCTTGACGATGTCTGGGGTTCCGTCATCCACAAAAAAGACGGAATGAGTATAACGCTCCTCGAGACTTTCCACGTGATCTTTTCGAAGTGCGAATCGACTCTAGCAACGGTGTTCTATGTGAAGACCGAAGCAGGAAGGCAAAAATGAAAAGAAAAGAGGAGAAGAGTCCCTCTCTCTCTATCTGGATGTGCAGTTCTTTCTTCGTGGATCGGGATGAGACATTCCTCTGGGGCTTCATGTGTTGGTAAGGCGTGATAGAAGAAGCAAAAGAAGAGAAGAAAAGAAGATCAACACTCTTTTCTTCAGTGCTTATCATCCCTACTCTAAGACAAGGCTGAATGAAGAAAGAGGCAGAGCTCATTGGAAGGTAGCCGAATGCTTGTGATTTGGCGGTGTCACTGCACCTCCAGGTGTATGTACACCCAGGTGTCTAGTAAGGCTCGTAGCAGCCTGTGAAATAAGCGAGACGCTTGTTGTATAACCCTTTCAATCTCTTTCCTTGTTCTTGATGAAGTGAGCTGTACAACTTCTCTAAAGAAGTCTTTTCTCTCTCCCTATCAAGGCACTGGGCTTTGATCTAAGAAAAAGACTGTAAGGTGCATACACCGAAACGTATCCATCTACACCTTGAGGCATAGAGACTTGCTTTCCGTTGGATCCACTCGATCGTTACTATCTAACACAGTCGATACAGATAGAGATAAGACAGAAAGAGAGATAGATTGGAGACAGAGAGAGAGAGAAAGAGAGATAGACAGACACATGTCGACTTTATGATTGAAACACGTAAACTTCATACCTGGTAAGGTCGGATAGAAATAATCTGCAGCTGGGGGATCTAAGGAGTATAGCACCTAGTACCTTTGTATACGTGACATGAATACTATATCAGATGGAGATAGATAGAGAGATAAGTCTAGACAAGCGGTGTTGATCTTCTTTATACACTCCGCGTTTTTCTTCATCTCTAGTCGGAATGTACAGATGTTCTCACTGCCGGTGTAAAGCGGTCAGCATGCATTCGGCAAAGACAAAACTTTTCCCTATTACACAGAGAGATTAAGAAGGCTCCTGACGTGAGCGCTCTAGAAGATGACTTATACAACAGACAGTGATACACAGGTGTAAATAAACTCCTCTCCTGCTAAGACGCTCTCTCTGTTTCTTGCCATTCCCAAGGGGAGTAGCCCTGCTACTCATATGACGTCTAATCGTACTTCTTCATAAGACTCTCGCTACGTCGGAACCAATCTATCTATATCTATATATATATATATAGATATAGGCATACCCTCATCCGCTGGCTAGTGCGATCTACTTGAATAGAGAGGGATCTTTTAATGTGTCCCTCTGTTACGGTTCGGGTTTATCTATCCTTCTCTATACATCGGGTACCACTGCCACTCTCCTTCCCTGTGTGACAATACAAGCCAACTAGATTCGCTTCTGCCTCCTCCTTACTCCTACTACTCAAAGGACCGGCCATTTCTACGATCCTGGACGGCTTGTTTCGCTTCCCTCTCTCTCGCAACTTTATATAAGGCGATCTCCTCAATTGCCTACTACTATTACTACTCCAAAAGTTCGTCGTCTAGCAGCTACACAGTGAGCCAACAGATGGGTAGGGAGGGAGTAGTACTCGGCTTACTGCTATTAACCGTATATAAGCCGAGGCACTAAGTTTGTTGCAGCAACCATTGGCGTTTCTAAAGACTCTCGGCCCCCGTCGCGTAGGTTTTCTTGCCGGTCGTAGTCTTTCGACAAAAGGCAAGAGGTGAAGCGCGTCTTTCTCAAGGCATTCATTCCGTCTCCTCCCGTGTTGACTGCTGCTTCTCCCAGCTTCGATGATGATAGATAGGAGTAGCTGTCTGTGGCTCTTTTCATAAGACGATCTGTCGTCCGAATCAACGTCCAACTTGTTCGCATTGTCATTCCTCCCTTTCCCGTCGTTATGTGATGAGTGATGATTGCTTTTAACTGCTTCTTATGTTGAGAATAAGCTTGTCACGCAAGTGTAGTGGTTGCCGTTTTTCTTTTTCGAGTGTAAAGAAGGTGTTCTTGTCCCATCCATCCCTCGATCTTTCTATCTGTGGTCTATCTATATCTCTATCTATCTATCCATCTGTCATGATCGCGTTCCTCTTTGTTCTTTTGTGGCGTGAGGCTTTTCCAACAAAGAAAAGTTATTCTTTTCTTTTTCAAGGATAGACAACCCTATCAAGAAGAGGACAGGTAGTCAAAAAGAAGTGAACAGCTCAACTGACAAAAGAGCGGGAAGTCTATCCTATCGGAGCAGAGAAGCCGGCGCTTTTCAAGAGAAGATTCCTTCGCACCCTCAGTTATCGCGGCTAATCTCCACGCAAGAAACAGAGAAATCTCTTCGTGCAGAAAGAAGCCTCTTGGCGTTTTCTTTTGACGAAACAAGATTGTCTGAGTAAAGGAAGAAGGTGGGTGGTGACAAAGAGAGGGAGAGAGAGACGGAAAATTCAGAGAGGAAGAAACGAGAGAGTCGGGTTTTCTTCTGTCGTGGAGGAAAAGTGAGAAGAAAAGAAAGCAGGAATTTACCCAGAAGAGCGGAAAAGAAAGACAGGAGGTGGGAGAGAAGAAAAAGAAGAGACGCGTTGCTGCTGAAACGAGAAGAAGAGGAAGAAATCGACCAATTTGTCTGTCGAAGAGAACAACTGCGTTCCCCGGATAGCCTGAGCTCTAGGAGGCATCGGCTACCTCTACGTAAATGACGAGTAAGTTGCTTTTCTTCACAGTTTGAAAGAAATGCTTCTATTGCCACTGAGTGACTCTTCTCTCTGTCTTTCTTTCGTGATATGATTCGGGTAGAACCCTCTTGCTTTCTCTTTCTTCTAGCTTCCTTTGTCAGTGGGTTCTCGGAGACTTTCCTACTTTCTTCCTGTTCGCTGTTCCATGAACTTTCGCCCCTTTGAATGACAGGTTATTTTGTTTCATTCGTCTATGTTGAGATATTTCTTCGGATTTTAGAAAGAGAGAAAAGAGTAAGGAAGAAGCTGCTCGCTTCTCTCCCTTCGCAGTGAGAGGAGTCAGCTAACTAGCCGAGAGAGCATTGCGTGAATGGAATAGACAACACCCGTCACCTCCTCTACGATCATCTCGAGTAGTAGTGATGGGGCGTTATAGACTCCTTCTCTGGAGCAAGCCGTGTTTGAAGAGGAGAGAAAGAGGGTTTTGCTCTTCTTTTCTCATGTTGTCTCCACTTCTTTTTTTTTCGTTTTCGTCTACGAACAATAGAAAAGTAGAGACATGGTAGTGGTATGAAAAGAAAAAGAGAAAGAAAGAACTTTGACCGTCTCGATCCACACCAACGAGCAGACAAAGAATGGGGGTGATGGCGTAACTGACGGGGGCTTGCCCGTGCGCCCTTCTTCATAGATAGACGAAGAGAAAAATAGGACAGAGAAGGAAAATTCCTTCATTTAAATGTCTATGTTGTCCGTGATGAGTTGAAAGCGTGTGTGAAAAAGAAGAAGAAAGATTCTATTTCTTTCTTTTTCTCGTACTTTCCGCCTAGCTCACTCATTCACAACGAGCCGTCATTGGTGTTGTGGTCGTTTCGACTCTTCTGTTTCTTCTCTTTTTTTCGCGCGGGAGAAGTCGGGATAGGAGAAAGGAAGAAAGGTAGAGCTAGTAAGGGGAGGAAGCTTAGAAGACGTTCGTGTTCGTTTCACCTGTTTAACATAAGGAAATGCCTCTTTCTTTCGTGGCCGTTAAGCTCGTCCAATTGCGGGTGGCTACGGATCAACCTCGTTGGTAAGAGAAGCTTTTCTTTTTGTCGAGAAGAAGAGGAAGAAACACGAACACCCCCCCATGTAGTAGCTGACTAGAGAGAGGATGGTGACGGTGACGAGGAGGGGGATGACGACGATTCGGGTTGGCCGAGGAATTCTTGCAAGTAGCTCGTTGCGTTTTCGCTTACGAGAGGAGGAATATTGTTGATAATTGTTCAAATCGTTGATATTCTTCATGTGCCTCTCGCTCCTCTTGTTGTCTCTCGGTCCGATGGCGCTTTTTCATAGAAATGTTTCTTCATGAATCTATCACGGGTTCTGTTGCCGGCCTTTTTTGAAGCTTCGTCTTTTCTTTGACAATTCTTTCTCTCTTGTCTCTTTGCTTGTTGTCGTTTCTCATTCATTCACAGAACAAGAGGCTTTTCTTTTTGTTCCTCTCTCCTTCCTCTGCGCTGTTTCTCTCTTTCTTCTTTTTCTTCCTGTTTTCTTCAAGAATCGCCTCTCTCTTCTTTTGCTCTTTTTCTCTTGCTTGTTGCTAGCTTCTTTCCGTGTCACTACTCATTCCGTCTCTTCTTGAGTTTCAGGTTTTCTCCGTTTCCTGTCGTTTCTTTTTCCCTTGTTTGTCGTGTCTCTGGTATCTTTCGTGTTCTGCGCTCCCCCCCCCACCTCGCGTCTCTTCGTTCGTTGCCAAGACTTCTTGACACTTCGGCCTTGTCTTTCTTTCTCTCTTCATTTGGACGGTAAAGAATTCTTCTTTCTCTCAGCGTAAGCAGATCGTGATAACGGCGTGCTCTCTTCTCTTCTTTCTTTTCGCTTCTGCTTCTTCGCTTTTCTTGCGGCTTTCTTGTGTTTCTTCACGGGTCGTGCTGACCGGCGTTCTTTCCTCCTACCCTCCTTTCTTTCTCTTTTCCTCCAGTTCTTCCCGTCACGGTGTGAAGATAGGTTCTTTCTTTCTTTCATTCTACACGAACTTCTCTGTTTCTCTCTGCTTTCTTTCTCTCTCTCTTGCCCATCGTCTTTCTCTCCATTTAAGTCACCTTTGTCCAAAACGAAAGTGACATTGTCTCCTAGTGTTGCTCTTCTTTGTCATGCTTTTCTTCTTTTTCCCAAGAGAGAAATCCTACTAAAAGATTTTGAGAGAAACGCGAGTTACTCCGTTTTCGCTTCTTTTCTTTGGAAGATCGAAGAGAGTCTTTTCGTCCGTGGTATTTCTTTCTTCTTGCCTCTTCTCTTTTGTCCTGAAGAAGGGGGTGTCTTCTTGTTTCTTGTTCTTTCCTTGCAGGTAGGTGATCGGCGACGGCTCCACTTCTTCTCCGTTCAACTTTCTTTCTTTCTTTCTTCATCCCCCCTTTCTCTTCAGTTCTCTCTCGACAGGCAGAGACACTTTGACGAAGACGGCAAAATTCCCTTCTTTCTCTTCTTCTTTTCCATGCCCTTGAAGTGTGGCGCGTGTTTGGTTCGCTGTGTCGACGACCTCTTTTCTTGGAATTCTCCTTCTCTTCTTCACCCCCTTTTCAGCCTTTTCCCATCGTCATCTTTCTTCATCTTTTCTTTCTTTCTTTCTTTTCATTTGGCTGATATGGGCGCATGCATGTGTGTTGTTCTTTGACGAGATGATGGATGTATTGATGGCTCATTAGAAGAGAAGAGAGACTCTTCTTTCTCTTCAAAGAAAAAAGAATCCCGAGAAGAGAAAGAAAGAAGAAAAAGGGAGGAAAGCCCCTTTCCCATTCTTCTCTGTAAAGTGTCCTCTTATCTTTCCCTCCTCATTTTGTCGGAGGCTTTTCATCGTAGCTAGCCATCGGTTCTTTTTCTACTCTGATGATAGAGGAGCAGCAAGAAGAAGAACTCTCTTCTTTCTTCTTGTCATTCATTGATCTCTTTTCATACGGAGGCGTTGAGAAAGAGAAAGCCTCGCTCCAGTCATAAGTTTTGCATTGTCTTCTTTCTCCTCTATAGATCTAGATCGGTCTTTGTATATTTCTCCTTCCTATAGAATCTTTCGTCGTGTCCCCTCCCTCTGTCTCCGCATCGATCATCGATGTATTTCGCTGTCTCTGTGTTGTCGATTGTCGTCGTCGGTCTGGCATTTCTCGAGATCATCTAGGAAGCCTTCTTCTCTTCTTGGCAAGCATTGTCACTTATTAACATCCTCTTTCTTTCATTCTTCTCCTACCTTTCTTTCTTCTTCTTCCTCGTTGGGTTAGGAAGCGAGGGGAGAGAAGAGGAAGAAGAAAAAGAAGAATAAGAAAGCTTCTTTCATGGTCGTCATAGGAAAAAGAGAAGAAGATTTTCTCTTCTTATCCATCGATTTCTCTTCAGACCATCCATCCATCCATCTATCTATCTATCTATCTTCGAGTGTGTTTCTTCTGTTACGTTTCTATTGGCTATGTATGTATAGAGTCTATAGATAACCCCCTCTATCATATATCTATATCCTATTACACTACTACTACTACTAATACTATTGACGACGTGCTTATATCGCTATCAATCAATTTCCTCTTCTTTATTTCTTAGTCATTTTTCTTTCATTCGTTTTTTGTTCTCCTTCTTTGGGTGGTATAAATAGATTGATAGATTGCCTCCAACTTCTTCTTTTTCTTTTCCATTCTTTTCTTTTCCTCCTCTTTTTCTTCTTCCTGCCCTTCTTCTACACGATGAGTTCAGAACAGAACGAACGACCTGTAAGCTCTCTCTCTCTCTTTTTCCCTTCTTTCTTTCTTTCTTTCTCCAACTCTCTGTCTTGTCATTCGTCGTCTTCTTGCTTTCTTCTTTTCTTTCGGCTCTTCGTTTCTTTTTGTCTAAACTCTGCCTGATGAGTCTGTCTATCTCTGTATATGATGTATACGTATGTATGTTAATACCTAGTAGGATGGATAGGCCAATAGGATTATCGAGCTCGGTAGTCAGATAGAATAAAGAAAGAGTTAA
>NW_027153170.1:0-341 GCF_002600585.1 Cystoisospora suis
CTTTTCCCCGCGTCGTAGTCCACCCCTCACAATATCTGTGTGTCGTCGTATCGACGATTCTAAAGGAAGAGAAGCTTCGCCGATTCCTCTCTTTTCTTACAAGAAGACTGAGAGGAAAAGAACGTCCAGAAATGTCCTTGGTTCTCCGTAGACTTGAGCGGACTCGTCGTTTTTCTCTATCTCTGTTTCAGATCAAACAATCGCTCCTTCTTGTTCGCCGAGACCCTTTCTTTCTTGCCTTCTTCCTGTCTCCCAACCCCTTCTCTAAAAGAAGATCCAGAAAACTTTACGCGTGTTCTTCTTTCCCTATCTATCCATTCTGTCTTCTTTTTCCATCTTCT
>NW_027153170.1:477-21153 GCF_002600585.1 Cystoisospora suis
TCTTTCTTTTCTTCTTCCCCCCATTGTCACCATCGAGTCTTTCTCAAATCATCACGTTCTTCCTTGTCTCCCCTTGCTTCTTTCTGTCAATTGCCTGTCTCCTGATTTTCACAGGTTTCAGTTCTTTCTCTCTTCTGTCTGGTCGTGGCGATTCTTCGTATCACCGGGACATTTTCTCTTTCTTTTCTTCTTTCTCCACGAAGACCTCTTTTCTTTCTCCTCTTTTCTCTGTCTCCGCGCGCAAAAGACAAGAAAGAGAGAAAGAAGAGATGAAGGTGTTGTTGCCTTTCTCACTCTCCGTTAAACGATTGCTCATCCAGAGAGCTCCTTCTCTCTCTCCCTCCCATCACTCTTAAGAACCTGTTTTCTTTCTCCCTTTCTCCCTTCTTCACTTTTCTCTCTTTCTTCTTCGCGCCTCAAAGTGGGGCTGTCTTGCTTTTCTCCCCCCCGGCTCCACCTCGTCTTCTTTTCTCTCCCGTCTCTCTCTTTCTCTCTTTTTTCGTCTCTCTTATCGGTTTCCCAAGCGTGCTAACTTCTTTCTTTTCTTTTTCTTCTTTGAGCAATTGTCTTTTTCCCCCTCTTAACAGACCAAAGAAGTGAGAGAATTTCATCGTCACCTACTTGCAATGGAGAACGGATATTGCTCTCAGAGAGGAGGACCAGGGGGGGGTACGGAACCTCTGAGTGTAAAGAGGCAGTCGAGCTTCATTCATGATGGATGTGTTCCGAATGCAAATCATGTTAATCGTGCTCCCCCTATGAAGTATCTCGTTGTCACAGGAGGAACCATGAGCGGTCTTGGGAAAGGCACAACCATCAGTAGTATTGGTAAGGACAAAAGACTTCTCTCTCTATTATTTATCTAGATGTGTATCCTTCATGCATGCACGCATATGCAGGCGTGTGTCTCATATGCCAGCTACTTTTATCTGTATATCTGCTGTCTGTATAGAACACGACGTATGGATAGACTTCCTGTCTGTCTCCATCATCTATAGATAGATAGTTGCATGCAGTGAATGATTTTGATTACACATGATCTCATGTCCATCTGCTATTTCTCTCTCTCTATAGATAGATAGAGATGCTTCCTATCTCCATGTTTGTGTTTTCATCGTCTTGATACAGCTCTGAAAACGTGTCCCGACTATGAACTCTTCAAATAGAAACCCTTCTTTCTTTCTCTATTCTCTTACCCACGAGTATTCATGATGAGAGGGGGGAAGGTTGTGGTCCTGTCTCTTCTTTCGTCATTTTATCCATGCATATCTACCCGTCTACTTACATTGAGTATGTACATACAGATATATGTAGTTTCATCTAGATATCTATACGCGAGAGCCGTATCTCTCTCTCGATACATTTCTGCATATGTATGTGCTGTTGCGTGGTCGCGTATCAAGGAGGGCTGTCTCCTCTTTTCTTCACTTTTTGCATTCATCGACGAAGAAGTCCAATCAGAACACACTGGGAAACCACTCACGATCCAACTGTCTTGACTGATCTCCGTATACCTCCACATATACACACCTACATACGTATAGATATACTGAATACCATATATATCTTCCTCTATTTTTTCCGTGTGCATATACTGAGGTATCCATGTCTACAGTGTCTCTCTTGCTCTTTCACTCTCTATATGTATATGTATGTGATGTGGAGACAAGTGCAGATCTGTGTACAGGTGTGTTTCGTGTCCTCTGTCTCAAATAGGCGTGACGTTGAAGGCTTTAGGTTTACATCTCACGGCGATCAAAATCGATCCTTATCTGAATGTCGATGCTGGGACCATGTCTCCCTATGAACATGGAGAAGTGTACGTTTTGGAGGATGGGGGAGAAGTAGATTTAGATCTCGGCAACTATGAAAGATTTCTGGACGTGACGTTGACGAAAGATCATAATATTACCTCTGGCAAGGTCTATCAGAAAGTGATCAACGATGAGAGGAAAGGCTTCTATCTCGGAAAAACTGTACAGGTACGTAGATCCACTTTCGAGGACAGAGGGAGAGATCTCTGAATGAGACTCCACATCTCCGTGAGTACATCTCTTCTTTATGTAGATTTCTTCTTCACACGAGGCGATACTCAGCGTTGTCTCTTCTTTCTTCTTCTTTATCATACGTAATGCATGTGTGCATGCACATTTCCTGTGAACGATTAGAGGCTTCCTTCTTCCGGTGGGTAGACAAGGAGGAAAGGGCGTTTTCATGACTCCAAAGATTCATATAGATCTTCACATACGTATACGTCCACAGATATATATAGAGAGATAGATATATATACTTTGGTTCACGTGTATATACATTGTGGTGGAGTTGAGGAGTTGGTGGATTGGTATTGTGGTAGCCTGGGGGGGGAGGCACAGGACAGATAGAATCTCTCGATACAGGCACGTAGATACACGCTGGAGTATGTTCGCTTCTATACTCCTTACTATTTCTTTTGTTCTCTTTCGAAGCTTCCTCTCTTGCGTTCTTTTCATTCTTTCTCGAGATGTGACTTCTCTACATCAACCCTCCCACCACCACATACAGCCTATCTCGCTCTCTACATATAGATATACATATATGTCCCTCTATAGGAACATCATTGATCTTCTCCCACATGTATATATATCTATTTTTAGTTGTATTCCTATGTATGTATATGTGTTCTTCTGTATCTATCCACTATCATTCTTTCTTTTTCATGGATCTATACGTATCTTGCCATCCACATCTATATGGTCTTCCTCATCGAGCTTCGTTTCTTTCCCTGTGTCTTGCCTACTCCTCCTTCCTTTAGGTTGTTCCTCAAGTGACAGATGCAGTTCAGTCGTGGATAAGCCGAGTGTCTCAGAGATCTGTCGACGCCCATGGTGTCTCTCCAGATATTTGTTTGATTGAAGTCGGAGGGACAGTGGGAGATATTGAGAGTGCGATGTATCTCGAGGCTCTCCAGCAATTCTGCAGAAGGACAGGTCGAGAGAACTTCTGTCTCTGTCATGTCTCCTTTGTGCCAAGTATTGGGGGAGAACAAAAGACCAAGCCTACTCAACATGGTGTGAAGGTAGGGAGGATGGACTAGGAACAGTGCGATTGGCTTAGGGTCTCTTCTCAAAGAAAAGAAGGGTTATAAGAGTTATGTATGGAAATGAAGCAAGAGGAGCGAGAAGACATGAAAGAAAAAAGGAGAAAGAATTCTGGTGTTAGGCAGGTGGTGGGACTTCGCGGAGAGAAAGAAAGCATGGAAAGAGAGAAGAAGGGTGGGAAAGTGATTACGATGAGGATGAAGATGAGAGGTCTTTTCTGAGACTTGCTTGCTTGCTCTACGTACTTCTTCTTTCCTAGTGTCTGTACACCGAACACATGCAAAACAGAAGTCTGTTTCTATGTGGAGTTTGCATAGTGAGAGGAAAAGAAGAAAGGGAAGTTTGCATCGATGTCTTCGATCTTATCAGGTGTATTAAACAGTGATGTTTGATGGGGGAGTTTACATTTCTGGAGGAGAGACAAGAAGAATAAGAAAAGGAAGAAGAGGGGGAATGTGAGAGAGACACTCCGAAGAAGATAGCTGGTGGTTTGTACGAATGGAAATGAAGGAATGAATGCGCTGCTCTTCTTAAGACATCAAAGGCTTTATTTCTTCGTTTCAGACCTGGGCCTAGATCTGCATGGGCACGTCATAGGCTTCGGCTTATGTTGTCAAGTATAGACTGATGTATGACTCTTCTATCCATGTATGGACTCTTTTGCTGTACGTACACCTCCCACACTAGAGAGATCGACACGTTGGTGTGCCTGTCTCGTGTCGTTCTTGCTGTCCCCGCCTATCTCTTCATCCCTAGTCACTCATACTTACATACGCATGGATAGATACATCATAATTACATCTCCATACATACATGTATTGCAATATGCTATTTCTGTGTTCTGTGAGTATCTATCTAGATAGATATTGAGATACATCCATCCCCGCCCCCCTCCCTCTTGTATCGAGTTTCTTCTTGCGTGTGGTATGACTTTGAATTCTGTTGAATCTTTCTCTGTTTTCTCTCTGTACAGGAGTTAAGACAAGCAGGCCTTGCTCCGGACCTTATTTTCTGTCGATGCGAGACCATGCTATGTGAGGCTACTCGAAATAAGATCGCTCTCTTCAGTCAAGTCCTTCCCGAACATGTAAGTCTGCGCGTTCTCTCCTCTTTTTCGCACCACTTGTTTCTCGTCTAGAGATTGTGGGATATGTATGTACATATCCATAGGATGTGAAATCTGCAGAGCGGAGGTATGCTGTGTCTACTCCAGATTGCATGTATGTATCCATGACATGTATGTATAGAGAGAGAGAGAAGGGGAGGGACGGGGCTGTGTGTGTAGATAGAGGCAAGGATTGAGGGCTGGTTGAATGGATGTCTGGAGTTCACTGGGAGATATTCCTGTCTTCTTTGCTGAATGAAGGTAAACGTCCTTCTTCTATAGGTCTTCCCCTTGTATTAAGATCTACAGGTCACCATACAGATATATCTACTACTTACATATATATCCATATAGACATGTAGAGAAAGAAGTACGTAGAATACATACTCCGATATATCTACTTGACTGTCTCTGTGTCGACTGAGATATCCCGAGGAGGGAGTTGTGAGTGTGTGAGTTTGTATGCTGCTGTGTGGTGGGTATGGTTAAGATTCTTTTCTCCCTCCTTTTTCTTTTTATCCGTGTTCGTCTTCTCTTCAACAACAGGTGATTAGCGTCCATGACGTCGCGAATACTTATAGAGTCCCTTTGGTCTTGGAGAGTCAGAATGTCGCTATGCTCATCTGCAAAGTAAGTCTTCCTTTCTTTTTCTCCTCACATTCCCTCAGTATCAAAGAGACTAGGAGAAGTGAAGAGAGGGAGTGAGCTCTGAGAGGTGTAAGATAGAAAGAAAGAGAGTCGTGGTGTGCTGATGGTCTCCTTCTATTCGTGAAAACGCTTGTCGACGTATTTTCATCCCCATGCTCACGCGATCTTGTCAAGCTATTTTCATAAGAAGGTGATCGATGGATCAGCAGTCGTGTTTTTCCTATGGACTCGTCAACGTATTTACCTGTCTTTAGCCTATATATCCGCAGGATACACGGTGATCGTCATGCAGAGAGTTCGGCGGGCGTAGAGAGACTGATCAATAGACATAACCCTGAATGACTCATTAGATAGAGAGGTGGTCAGGGGGACGTATTTCGTCAAGACAGACATGTACATCTCGAGAGGAGGCGCCTCGAGACTCTTCTTTTTTCATGTCTTCACGACGAAGAGGGTGATTGATGTTAGCGTTGAGGGAGCTATATGTAGTTTATCTTGTCTATCTCCTTCTTTTTTCTTCATTCAGAGACTCGGACTTGAGCCCCCGTTTACGCCTCGAAGTGCAGGGAAGCTTCCTCAAGCAGCATCGATTCCTGTCTCGATGAAGAAGTGGACTTTGATGGCAGATCGATTAACGTCTCCCACCGACGTTGTGAAGATCGGAGTTGTAGGGAAGTATACAGGGTTATCTGATTCTTATTTATCGGTGATTAAAGCGTTACAGCATGGAGCTATGGAAGCGAATGTGAAGTTGAATATAGAATGGATTGAGTCGTCCAACTTAGAGGATCAGATACGTCTCGAGAATAAAACTCAGTATGATAAAGCATGGGCGGCGTTAAAGACGGTGAATGGCGTTGTTTGTCCGGGAGGTTTCGGCGATCGTGGCATCACAGGAAAAGCTTTATCAGCGAAGTTCTGTCGAGAGACCAAGACTCCTTATCTAGGTATTTGTTTAGGCATGCAAGTTGCTGTGATTGATTTTGCTCGAAGTGTTCTTGGTCTAGAAAGCGCCAACTCGGAAGAATTTGATCCTCAGTGTCCGAACCCTGTCGTGATCTCTATGCCCGAGCATGTCTCCACGGAGAATGTAGGGGGAACCATGCGTTTAGGGAAGAGAGCTACCATCATAAGAGACTCCAATTCCTTAGCTGCAAAGATCTACGATGGCCGAGCTGTGGTTGATGAACGCCATCGACATCGGTATGAAGTCAATCCTGAGATGGTGAAAGCCATGGAATCGAAAGGCCTGAAGTTTGTAGGCCAAGATGAACGAGGCCAACGAATGGAGATCGCTGAGCTTACCGATCATCCTTTCTTCTTCTGTGTACAGTATCACCCAGAATTCAATTCACGTCCTCTTAAACCTTCTCCACCATTCTTAGGTCTCATTCTAGCCGCATCAGGACGGCTACAAGAAAGACTTAAGAAATATGGGGGATTTCTTAAGAGTGGAGCTGTGTATGAGGAAGCTGCTGCACCCTAAGAGGGGGAAGGATGAAAAAGAAAGAAAGACAGGTAGACCTGAAGGATTCATTCTGAGGACGAATGCGTAGCTGAGGAGTTAAGGTTTCTTACTACCATACACATTCACTGCGTGTGTG
The DNA here is from genome assembly GCF_002600585.1 of Cystoisospora suis. Lineage (NCBI taxonomy): Eukaryota > Apicomplexa > Conoidasida > Eucoccidiorida > Sarcocystidae > Cystoisospora > Cystoisospora suis. The sequence goes on from NW_027153170.1 coordinate 6,912, forward strand.
TTAGGGCGGCTCGGTTGTGTGGGTGGATGATTTTGAAAGGGGGGGGGGAGAAGAAGAAAGGGCAGAAGGAAGGGAAAGAGGGAGATATCGGCTTTATGATGAAAAAGGAAGAGAGAGACTTCATATGATGACTTTGCGGTATGTTGATGGTGAGTTAAGATGGGAAGACGTGACAGAGAAAGCGAATGATATTTGTTCTGTAAATGGCTGGTGTCTTTTCTTTCCGCTTGAATTCGGTCGTTTTGTCTTTCGGTTTTACACATTGACATGTATGTGTACAGCGATCTGCTGAAGCTACAATTAAAACTCGAAGAGGAATGATCGGTGTGTAGGGAAGAGGGCAGTGCATGATGATGCCAGTTGTTTGGATAGATCGCTTGCAATTTGAAAGACTCAGCTAGCCATCACACACGATGAACAGGTAGCTAGCGTTTCTTGTGGTGTGTTGGGAGGTTGGTGCTCAGGAATGGAACGCGTGGAGGGAGACTGTCTTTTGAGGGGGTGGATTAGACGTCATGATTGTTTCCAGTAGGTGTTTGTAAGTGTTTTGGATGCTAACGATACCAGTGTGCTATGAGGGCTGTAGTGCTTGTAACCACGGCAGTCAAATTCCCCGTGGGAAATCGCCTGTGTCTTATGAGAAAAAACTAGATGTACGTTCTGTGTGTTCCATTTTTTGGCTGGATTCGCATCCTATCCGTGAGATTTAAGAGAGCGGGGCCTTGTGGTGCATGCCAAGTGTCAGTATACCACAGGGCATCGTTGTCGTTTTCGAAATTTCAACGAAGGTTGAAGGAAGCGGCTTCCACGTAGCAGCTGGATGCACGCAGAGATAAGGCTCGAGCCACTCGGTCTCTTTGTATGAGAATCTGTGAAAAGACAGGACCGGATGGCAGTCGCCGTGTTTACATTCTCGGAGGGGATGCCGATGCAGGTAGTAGTACATCTTACCAACCAGATAGCGGTTAATATAGCTGTCTTCTTAGCAGCTCATCACAGCGCAATGTTCTACTGTAGAATGGCGACAGGCAACGCTGGAGGACGGAGCGTCGCCTCTCGACGCACTTCCTTTTCTGCTCTTTTTAGTTTGTCGCTCTGATGTTCTGTTGGCACAGAAAGTGGGCCGAGTCTCATTTGTCATCCAAAGCACTACATTCCGTATCGTGGTCTAGAAGACATTTGTCATTTGTTTTTCATGCTTTTGCGTTAGGTATCTTGCCAGTCTTTTTGTTTCTCCAGCCCCGGTGACTTCTTCAGAACGAAGTGTTTTTGAGCGGGGAAGACTGCGAGCATGCGCAGCTGAAGGTGTGGGGGGTTTTGCGTGTGCCGACAAAAAAAGCTGAGGCCGTCAACAGATGTTTCCATGAATTTCGCTTAGTCCGTTGTTGAAGGCCTTGCTTGCTCAACCACCGCCTCGGCACAGTGTCGAGTTCCTGCCATGCACTTCAGTGCTTCAGCTGCGGTTCAGAACAGACGCAGTGTTTGGCCTGTCGAGACCATCAGAAGCAGGTGACAGAGCACGTAAGGGAAGTACTGCGGGACAGAGACTCTAGGAGACCGCCGACTCCCATGCGCAAACCTAACACCATTGCGCCGGGCTCGTCCCCAACTCCTGCGCGGTGTGCGGTACTTCCTTTTTACGGTCTACGACGAAACCCTTTGAACGCGTTCTGGTGGGGCTGCCCATTTGAAATAGCAGTAGGTGGTGTAGCTGCTGAATCTCTAGCACCTACTGAACTCTTCACTTCAGGGCGTTCCCCTCCTTGGCGCAGATGCGTTTTCTCCGTGCGAGACAAGGAGCACTGGAGGTGTCCACTTCTCCGGCAGCAAAGTACACTCGATGGGGACGGGAAGACCCGCGAACGCACGGCACTGTAGCAGAGTACGAATGCTTAGGCGGCTTCACACTAGCTGCGAGGTAATACAGACTTGCTAAAAGCGGTGTGGTGGTTTCTTAGTCGTGCTTGAGCGCCGTCGAAAGCACAATGCCGCTGGACATAGATACAACAGCCAGCACAAATCGACGACGGGCTTTTACGACCTCCCGGTAGCTCCCCTCCTTTCAGAACGTGTTTTTATCATATAGTACACGCACTCTGAACTGAAGAGCTATTGTTGAAACATCGAATATAATCCAATCTTCTACGACTAAAGGCGTAGTAATTTAGGGAGGCGACAATGGCCGACACTGGCATTAGGAGTAGGGCCTGCCTACCACAGAACAAACTTACCAACGCAAGGCTTTCCGGTCCAACTATGGATGCGATTCAGGAAGGACAACCCGTTCTCAATGAATGAAACCGCAACCGAACACAGTCATCACGCCTCGTTTCTGCTAGCGAATGCAATCCTGTGTCAACTGTGGTATGAGTTTCTCACTGGAAACGAGTGGGCTTATCAAGGAGGTCATTCCCAGGGGCCGACAGCAGGAGCAGATGCATGTGAAGGCAAGCACAACGGTGTGGGGTGGAGCTTCGTCATGTGGCCGGCAGCTCTTTTACAAATAAAGAGGCCTTGACTACGGGCACTTTTTATACCCTTTTTCTTCTCTTTCTCTTGGCTTTCGCTTTGCCTGGTTTCTTTCCGACAAAGTAGTCGCCGAAATGGTAAGCACGCTTTCGGTCAGTGCCAGCTCCATCCTTGCCGCCTTTTCCTCTTCATTCGCGGACAATGTGCTGTGTTAATTCAATCACTGTTTGTCCCAGAAACGTCGCGCTGAGTCTTTTTTCTGCCGAGCCGATGCCGGGGCAGGTGCGAAAATGCTATCTATCGCGTCGCTATTGCATTGGGGTTGCCTTCAGTCCGGACGGGTGACGGTGACTGATGTGCGGTTCAGCTGCTAAAATTTCTCATCTTCTGTAGCTGCTGTTGAAATTGATTGGGACATCTGCGCTTCTTTCCTTCTGAAAGGGGCCGCGGTGGCAATGCCAAGTCACATCGTGATCGTGGAAGACTAGTGTGGAAGTTCCGGGCATGCCACCATCACATGCACCGGAAGAACGTGGTTCTGAGCATTATCTAGTTGAGCTACAGGCCAGGTTTTTTCGAGCAGTCAGCTCCTACACGTTGCTTGCAAGCAGGACGTTTGCAAGGAGGGGTTACAGGGCATGGGGGAGCGTGGGGGCAGTGCTCTTTTTCCTCGCATCGTGTGTATGGTGGCGGAAGACGACTTTACAAATCCGCATGGAAGTGGGGGTAATCCGGGTCTCTTGGGGATGTTACTGTTTGCTGGGTGTGCAGGGAGCCATCAAGGGCCTGTCGCTTAAGAAACACTTGGGGCGGAAGCAGAAGCAGAACCGGCCCATTCCCCCTTGGATCCGGATGAAGACTGGTTCAAAAATCAGGTAGGCTCTCCCCAGTGTTCCACCGTGTTCTGTAATCTGTCTGGAACGGCCAAGTAAATTACGATGTTCTGTTGTTTCTGTTGTGACGCAGATACAATGCGAAGAGACGTCACTGGAGACGCACAAAGCTTGGCATGTAATCTGTGATCGTGCACCTCACCGACCACCCCGGTCTCCCTCTCGCCAGCTGTGTTTCGACATGTTCTCAGCAGCGAGTGTGCAGGCCAAGAGTGTTCAGTAGTCGTGAAAGACCAACTGGGTCAAAACCGATTCCAAAGTCTGGTATCTGCAGCTGACTCGGGTGTTGAATGTACCTCTGCCATGGTGCTGTATTGAGACTTTTCTGTTGTATCGACTCACAATGAACGTCTTTGCATCCTGAGTCCTCTTCATAAGCTGCAAGGGTCATTGGTCCCACTTGCGAGCAGCGCCTTGCCTCCCCGGCCGCAACGCGCTGTTGAGCGCACATTCTCCTGCATGCGTGAGCAGGGTGCACCACTTCAAGAGCAATAGCCAAGAGAAGCTGGGCACGCGGCTGCTGATGAGGAATCGGTGTCCCAGGACAAAATCTAGCGGCTCTCGCGTGGTGACCCGATTGATTTTGTTCCAGAAGAGTGTACAACCATCGGTGCTAGAGACACCGTCTGTTGGCGGCAGACGCTAAGTAGATCGGACGAAAAAGATAGTGGCAGACCAACCGGGGTTGCTACAAACCCGTCACTCGAACCGCCTCCACCGTAAGTTTCTAGCTTTGAAGGTACTCTACTGCACCGTTTTTGTCCCCTTAGTCTGACAGTTTGAGCTGTGCGTAGCTGGCAATCGATGACTTAGTCCATTTGTGCCTCCGCATACTGCAAGCAACGCTGAGACGGAGGGGGTCCGAGTGTCAGGGGATTGAGCAGTTCGCTCAGTCAGCCTGCGAAACCGCCAGTGGTACATGCAGCCTTATGCGCAGGTTAGCACAAGCAGTGGCTGGGCTGGTCGCCACACAGCACTCGGTGGGATTGTTCCCCTCATACTGTAAGTGGTTCACCTGTTGCTCGCAGGTCAACCCACCATCTCACCTAACAGATCGTTTGCTGGACGTATAGTGGTTCCTGGCCGGTAGGAAGGCAACAGTACTGTTCGTCGGCCGGGGACGGAAGATCTCGACCTGTGTTAGCTACGCGTCTCTGCACCAGACCGTCTCGCATCTCCACACATTCAGCCCAGGCCCCGAACTCTGCATGGAATTTCCTATGACGAAGTAGCACCTGTTTCGTGCGTTCGTGGCTTGAAAAATAAGGGAATAGGTATTTTTCTCTGGTGGATGCACGTCAGCGCGGGACAGTTCGGCGTTTGAACGTAGGGCACCCACCGATCAACCGCCAAGTGACCTCGGAAAGGCAACTCCGGAGGCGCTTGAGTTTAAGCGGAATTCGCTTTTCTTCCAAGCCTGCGTGTGTGTACACGTGGTGACAGCATTTTGAGAGTTCCAACTGCTCCTGTCATTGAAGCGGTGAAACGCTCACTGAGTACCATGAAGGTGGGACACTCCCGCGTGATGCCGTCAATTGGCTAAAGCTCTTCAAGACAAAAGTCCGTTTCGTTTTATTAAAGCATGTGCAGAAATACCTTCGATGCATCAGAATGCTTTGCCGTTCGAATGAGTGTAGACTCCTGGTATGTCTTCCATTGCGTCCGCATTGGACAGGGCGGCCGCGGCGGACATTGGGCAAGAAAGCTTCTCGCTGAAGAATACGCAGCCGGCGTCTGTCTTCCTGGCAGACCGGTAAGATTAGTAGAGGTGTCCAGAGAAGGCGTCTACAACTACGATGAGAAAAAGACAGTTTTTTTTGTAGGTCAGTCATTTCCAACACAAGTGTGCCGGGTAGGGAAGCTCTGCATTGAGCTAGGTCTACCGATTTACTGGGGCAGGGTCTCGGGGGTGCTCTCGCTATCCGGCGGTCGTCGAGCGACAGAACTTTGCCGGGTCATCATCGAAGTATCGACAATGCCGTATCACCCTGGGACAGATGAGAAAGCTCAACACTCCCGTCCGGAACGGTTCCATGCGATGAGTCTCTGAATCGTTTTTTTTCTATGGGACGTCAGCTGCTTTCCGTAGGAAAAGCTTGGCTCTCCGCCGCAAAATTTCGAGCTCCTTCCTCGCTTGGGCCACTTGCTTTGGTCAAGCTAGCAGGCAAAAACGTCGGTGCTGGGTGGACTCAAAGAAAGGACTGGTATATTTTTTCGTATTTTCCGTCACTGTGCGTCGCCCCCTTGTCCTATCCTTCCGTACGAGGTCTTCAAGAAACCCAACACTTCAGCCGTGGTACCCCTGATCTCTCTCCTGGTTCCTCCTCTCGCATCGAACACCGCTTTTCTTGGTCTCCTGGCTTCGGCGCGTTTGTCATGTTCCGTCTGCTTGCTTCCCTTTCACTGTCGAAGTGTCCACGTGAATCGAGGGACTTGTGTTCGTCGGTACAGGAGGTTGATTCTTTTCACGACGGGTGAATGCATCCGTTGTCTATCTTTCAATCTATCTCCTTTCCCGCTTTTTCGAGTGAGCTAGCAGCTCTTTTCACGCCTTGTTCCTGCTAGACCAGCACGGCGTCGCCCTCTTAGACGCGAGAAAAAGTTCAAACGTCAGAAGGGGTAGACAAGGAAAGCTTTGTCTTTAGCTTCCCTCTTGCAGGATCGCCCAGCTGTTTTTCTTTCCGGATGTTAACGGTTGAAGTGTCTTTTGAGTTTTGTCTGGCCGTCTCCTATCCAAGCACTATAGACAAACAAACGCTTTCCTCGGAGGTGAGAGTGGCTTTTCTCACTAAACTTTCTTCAAGCTCCACTTTCTCTGAGTGAAGCTCTCCGTGTTGGCCGATTACTTTTGCTTGCCATGATGTGAGAACGTCATGTTTGATACTTCTGCCACACACAGAAGAAGGATGATAACCAGTCATGCGGTTTCACCGCCTGCAAATGCTACATAGCTCCAAGAGATTCTTTTAGCACCGGAGACACTTTCTTTTTGCTAGCTCTATCTATCTGCGTATGAATCCTGTCTCTTACGGTTTGTCTCTCTGTCTGGCTTTCCAGTCATGCGTCCCCTCAAGTACTCCGTACATACAACTCTCCGGGGAGGAGGTAACGGGCTTGCTGCCGAAGATCGTGTCCCCCGTCAAACAACACCATTAGCAGGCATCGCTCCATCTTCGCCGTTTCATCCGCATTCTTCTTCATCTTCCGCTCTTTCTGGAAGTTTCGATTCACCATCTTGCGTTCTTAAACAGAAGACTTTCTCGTCTCCTGTCGACCAGAAAAACATGTCTTTCTCTTCAGCAGCAGGCGAAGGAGGAGGAGGGGGCGCGGCGGACATTGTAGCACGACTAGGCACAGCTGGGTATGGCACATACTTCGGGGATGGAAGTGACGGAGATGATTATGGGGGAGGGAGAGGGAATGCCAGCCGGTCAGGAAAGAAAGTTGCACAGAAGAAGGCAAGCTCTGGTCATCGTAGCTCCTTCTTCGGAAGACTGGGAACGAAAAGAACTGAGGGGGAACCTGAGGCGACTGTCTCCAAATCAGATACAGGTATAGTGGATGCTTTTCCATACACATAGACTTTCTCTCACTCCTCCGGACAGAAGTTCGCAGATGTACGTTGTATTCCCTTTGCACAGCTTCTCTCTCCGTGGTTGTTTCAATACAAATAATGATATCTATCTCTATATATCCATGCAAAAGTATGTACATGCATATATAGAGATATATATACATGTAGATATATATATATATGTATGTGACTACGTGCCTGTGTGATGGGGTGGGTTAGGAGTTTGGCTAAGTTAACAGCATGCGTGGCTTTTGACGTCACTATTTGCTCCTATATAGGTATAGACACATATATATGTGAAGGCAGCCGCGGGGCCCACGTGCTGGTCTTTCTTCTTTTAGTATCACATGGTGTCTGTCTGTATGCGATGTAGTTTTTTCTTTTCTCGAATATTGCTGTGAGGGCTTTGAAGGGCATTTCTCTTTCTTTTCTCTCCATGGCTTGTCTAGATCACCATCGGGCTCAGATGTCTTTCATTCATGCATTCCTTCTACGTTGTAGAGCCAACACACCAGTACGACTATCTCTGTCTGGAAGTGATGTTTCTGTACAGGGAAAGCCCCGCAAGTTCTAAAGCAAATGCGCATTCAGCTGTCATATGATGAGGATGCTTACCCTGCAGGAGTTGAGCTCGGTAAGTCTAGCGTCTCTCTGCCTTCCATGTGTGGGTGCCTTAGACGTGAGATTCTTCACTCACTTTTCTTCTTCTCCTATTGTAGATCTCCTGTTCTATTCCTTCTCTGGATCTTGAGCTCCATCCATTCATTTTTTCTGCAAAGTCCTCTCACCTTGTTCGAGGACAGAGAGGTTCCACGGCAGCATAGGCATTCCGTCACCTGATTGCTATATAGATCATCGTCTCGTCGAATCTCTTCCTGTCCTTTCCGCGTCGTTTCTTTTCTGTACTAGGACTTTCTTCAAAACAAGACATGTAGCCCTCTTCTCCGCTTCACTCTCCTTGCTCGCTACGGGGTGGCCTACACAGTCTCTCAGCTCCAGTCAGTTACGTTGTTGCTTATCTCGTCCCTCAGTGGTCGGTCTTTCACCTTTATTTCTTGATGCCCAGGAGAAGTGAGAAATGTGTGTATTTCCTGCCCGTGTCTTTCTTTGTCGCTGTTGGTCTTTTTTGACAGATGTGTTTGCCCTTCTATACGATAAGAACTGCAAGTATCTGGATTGCGTTTTCTATCGGAATACAGAGGGGGCTAATGGAGCCTTCTCCTTGAACTGCGCCACGAACTCTTTGTCGATGGACTTAACCCGGGTTCCAGAGGAATGTTATATCATTGTTCTTGCGGCAGCTGTATATACACTTGGTCTCTCTTTAACCGGTAGGTACGAGAGATGGGTAGTCTAAACGAGAAAGGACGTCTCCGTCCTTCCTTGTTCTCCGTTGACGAAATCCTGTCAAGAAGAGTTCAAAGACGAAAGAAGACATGTCCTCTCCAAAGATCCCCGTAGCATACCACGTCATTCTAGAGATCAAGGTCGCGCTGTTTATCTGTCTGTTGTTCTCTGTATTTTCTGCGGACAAGAAAAAGAGGCTTATGGTTTAGCTCTCTCTGGAGATACTCGATTTGAGTATCTGCCCCGTCCATGAGGGTGGTCCGTCTCCTTTGACGCTCTATTCCAGATTTGCATGACCAGTCTTATTCATCAGCCGGGGGTCGGCGCCGTGCTTTCTGTACGCATGAGGCATCGCAAGGCGTCCACCTCTGGTGTGTCTATAGTGTAGATAGGTACCATGGCTGTGTATGTAGTGAGGCAGGAGGTATGTCTTTTATCAGTGGTCGTGCCAGGCCTCTCCATTCAGATGCATAGGAAGTGGACTGGACGGAAAAGAAGAAACGTAGTTTGCAACTGTCCTCTGTTACTTGAGCTCTTGGATTCTTTTTCAACAAGGGACGAGGCGGAGGGCCTGGGTGCTTCTTGGGGTTCTCTTTGTTCTGCCAGAGGATATCGAAACTTTCTTCTTTTTCTCGATATGCCCACCGCATTTGTTTTTTCCAGCCATTCTGAATGACCAAAGTATATGGCCTTTGAGAGATTGAGTAGCGATGCGTTGCTTCTCTTCTCATATGCTTGTATACATAGGACGCAGATTGCATGTAGATATATATATCTATATATATATTTGCATAGACAGACATATATCTATATGTCTGGTCGAAGATATGACGCTTTAGTCCCAGGGATGGACGCGTAGCCTTTACACCAGATAGGTCTTAGGGAAGGTTTCATGCTGTCGACTTTCATGCGACATTTCCCGTGCCTCAGAGAGATTTTAGAAAACATAGACTTGGTGCAGGCCGTGAGGCAGGGGGGAGAGAAGGAGTCTGTGTTGTGTATTTTGAGTTTTTTGTACCATCGGTCTTCTTTCTACCTCACAGACCTGGAGAAAGGCTGCATTCAGATTGCCGGAGGTTTCCTTGGGCCGACCATCAAGACGATCTATCTGACTGATCTACGGCCTCCGAAGAATGCAGAGAGCACTTCCGGCCTAATTTATTTCCTTATTGGCGAGGAAAATGGACAGTGGTTCTACAAGGATGCACTTCAGTTTACTAAACCGAGTCTAGATGAAATCATGAGGCCAGCAAAGGTATGCTATGACTTGTGTGTGCGGTAATAGATACTGTGGTAGTGGTAGTAGTCATAGAGGTCATCTCTCTCTTCTCAGCGGAGGTCTTGGCTTGTAGCCACTTGTCTCGAGGGAGTAAAGAGGTACAGATGAGTGATGAGTCCATGCCGTACTGTGGTGTTTTCTTATGGTATGAAGTGTTCTCGTCTAGATCTTGTGTTTCAGAGAGAGAAAATCTGTATTCTCTCCGGTGTACATACGCGGGTGGCAGTTACGGATGGCACTCATGTTTGTGTCGTTAGGGGTGAGGGCATTTAGAGAGTTGGCGTAACAGACAGTGGTAGTCTCTCCTTGAGTTTGTTGACATACCAAGGAAGGAAAAAGTGGATCGAAAGAGAAGCAGATTCTGTCATTCTGAAACTTGTTCCCTTGTTCTGCGAGATGAAGTAGATAGACATGGCTTACGTCGTTGTCTAAATATTTTCTATCCATACACATCTACCAGGCCAGCGCCTGCATTCTTGTCTTTTCTCCTTGTTTATCTTGAGCAAGGAGAGAGTGTGTGTGGTAGGAGAGAGGGCAAGTGTGGATTGCATGTAAAAACCGACAAAGGAGTTCTTTCGCCTTTTTCTGGGTCGAAGATTGGTCTTCAACAGTGTCCAAAGCAAGACGTTCTCCTTTCAGGGGAAGTGCCAAAATACCAACTGCGTAGAATTCTTTCTCGCTAAGGTGAATAATTAGCAACGGCATATGATACATTCCTTGACGGGTGTCACTCTTGTATAGAGGTGACGGATTGGTTGGTTGGTTCTGGATGATCTATGTAGGGCCACCGGTAGTACATTGAAGGAGAGACTCGACTGACTCTCGTGGAACTGTTTCACTCGGTCTCTCCTCTTTAGTATTTGTCTGCTTGGACTGGTTCATCTACGTGGGTGCCCAAGCATTGAATATTTGTCGGGAAGGGTTTTCTTGCGTATCGTCGGAAAGTGTGCAAAGTGGTTGAGCGAGAGACGGTAGATTTTTTGTCTTGCTTTTCAGGAGCTAGCGGAGGATCTGGACATTGAGCTCCGGCAGCCTGCCGTATTCGGCTTGAGACATCTGGATTCCCTCTATCAAGCTTCGAGACGTGTAAGCACCGCCTGGCTAGAAATGCGACGTTGGGGCAAAAAGCAGATAGGGGATGATGTACGTACCTAGATATGTAAAGACAGGAGTCTCTCTCCTTGCTTAGAATTCTATAGGAGTATATTGCACGACTTGGTGGACCCTGAAGGGACCTGATTTCATTCTGCTTTTTCCTGGAGATGCACGAAAGAGAGAAGTGTCAATAGATCAAAGATTCATTGTATATACATATATATACGTGTATATACAGACAGTTTCCGAGCAACAGGGTGATGTGTAGGCATGGGACAGATCTCTGCTTTCGGATTGAAACGAATCCACATTTGAGCGTACGTGAGCTGGTAATAAACAGATTGGTGTGCTCTTTCAAGGCAGAAGATGATGTTAATAGCGGGTGGTATGTGCATCTTCCCAGTCATCGGGGTTCTCTGGCGATTTGAAGCAACTCGCTTATTGATATCAGCTTGCGACTACCGACTGGGCACCGGCTGAGCTTGTCGGCTGAAGCCACGGGAAAACATAAGAGGTCTGTACTCACGCATGCGTTCACATGACTGTGGCGGGCAGACAAGGTTTGGATATATATGTATATATACGCGTATATGTATAGATACAGAGAGAGGGAGATTTGTCGACGGTCTTATCCCGTGGACATAGGTACACCGTGTGTGTGGTTCTCGCGCAACGTGGTGGGGTCGTTTATTCGTAGAGTGCTATTCTGCTTTTGCGTGAGGTCTACTGTTTTTCTCGGCCTTTCAGAGGCAGGGGTCAACAAGTTCAGAAAGCAGTAAGGAGTTTTTCATACACTCAAGAGGTCGTGATAGCGATGACGGGAATGACTTTCGTCATTCGGGATCAGTAGGTGGCTCGCGTCCGGCGAGAAGCCTTCGTCAGCATCTCGACGCCATGAGGCATAGTCTGAGCTCTCTGGGGAATATGGCAGACCCAGTGGCAGCCCATGACCTTCAGGGTAAGGAGCAGAGGTGGGCCAAGGGAGAAGTGCCCCAGTGAGTTCTATGTGATTCATGGCTTTTCAAGCTACACATTCAAACTGGTGGGTCTCGTCTCCATGTTGTTCTTTACGTCATTGCTTGCCGTTTCTTCTGACAGTTCGTACATAGACAAGGATAGGATCTGCCTGCTTTCGCAATATGATTGACGTGTTGGTGCGGAATTGAAAAAGCTGGTATGATTTACCGTTGTCCAGAGTGCCTTACAACCTCTATGCATGTATATAGAGGAAGACACACACACGCAGCGTACTTCTGCATCTACGTGGGATGGGGAGGTAGAGAAAAGATTATTAGCAGACCAAGGGAAGGTGCCTAGCTGTGTGTGGGTTTTGTAGGTGTTCAGTTGCTGATGCATCATTGCCACTTGTGATAAAGTACCGGTGAAAGTCTGCAAGGGGGAGGGGCTGATAAATATGGAGAGGCTTTAACAATCCTTTGGATATTACGAAGATGCAAGGCGAGTATAAAGTGAATGAACGAGTATTTCTTGACTGCGTTAGTATATCCACGTGGCTGGCTAATCAGCCGTCTATTCCCTGAGGAAGTGAGCTTAGCCAGAGTAATAGCAGAGCACGAGAAGAAAAACGGCAGTGTGTGCGCATGCGCCATGTGTTGTGTTTAGCGTCGTTTTCGTAGGTTCAAGTGAGTGTACTCTGAAGATCTTTTTCGCATCTGAGGGGTCGATGAGGCATTTCAATGCAACTTGGGTGTTTGTTTCTGTAGCTGTTTCGTGATAGAACATCATGGCATGTTCGAAACCTTGAACGTTCTCGCCTGTCCGCTTTGTGTGCAATATGCCTGCTGCCTACGTGTACACCAGCTTTTCGACAGACGGTGACGGATCGCTTGGATGATATCGAGGAACGGCAGAATACGTTAGAGGATATGGTGGGCAAAGTCACAGCACGACTCGACGGCTTGTTTGCTTACCTGGGTATTGATGAGAGCAGCCTGATGTGAGAAGGGGATGTCAAGGTTTTGCAAGAAGGAGTGTCTCGTTGGCAATAACATCCTTTTGATGGTTGTCAGTGATGCGTTGTCATGTGTATCGCCAGGGCGGGTCTACCGTACTGCTTCTAGCAGTCTTGATTTTGCTTTTCGTAGGGGCTATAGTGTTGTCTACTTCGAGACGGCTGCCGAAAGGGTTTGGAGGGGTAAATAGAAGGTATGTGGGAGTGACGATTCTCGGTTACCGAACGAAACGTCACCTTTTTGTTAATAGTGTGGATCTCCATCCACCTGTGGCTTCCGTACCACTCGTCTTCATGTTCAATCTATCTCCTTCGTTCTAGTGCATTCCAAGAGCATTCTCAGTGCGTCCAAGAAAGGGATCAGAGTCTCATACGGGATCAAAGTTCATGCAGAGAGGTGGGTTCCAAGAGTTCACTTCAGAGAGTATGAGTGGATCACTTGTTGTTTTCGCACACATAAGAAAGTATTTTCTAGTAACTTGCGTAGCAGCACACCTGGAGACGGCGCCCGAAACACAAAGTCCACCTTCCCCCGCCGAAGATTAATCGTTCGGCTCTCTCAGCGGGACACGTCGCGCATGCCCCATACTGATCTTCAGCTATCCACGTTCCTCGTTGCTTGCCCGAAAGACATAGATTCTTCAGTCGAAGTAGGTAGAGGCGTGGAGAGCCAGAGACACGTCTCTGAATATTTGTCTGGCTGGCTCGTCCCCGAAGCCAGCCAAGATGAGCCCGCCTTCGGTTGGAAGGGAGGCAGAGCAAGTCAGTCTCACGATCAGGCGGAAAGTCTGCATAGGCCAAGATGACGGAGTACCCGAGGTCGGTCCGCTCTGAAGGATCTATTTTGTCAGCCGCACTTGTGTGGGGAGAGGAACTTCGTTCACTGTGTCTGTGGATTTGATAAGGCGTCTGTTTCCGACACCAGGAACACGAGGAGTAACTTCCATTGGATTCTAAAGGGACTTAGAATACTGTTGGGTGTTACACCACTTACTATCAGCATCCGATTGCAAACTTCTAGCGTTAGATCAGCTCTCTCTGTTTACAATCTTCTTTTTTTCAAGAAAGTACGACTCCGTCCTGCCATTATTACAGAGAAGCATTAAGGAAACGAGGGTAAACAACTCACAAAGGCCACTCTTCCCCGACTCCCAAACACTACTACGTGAGTCCCGTATGGGTCAGTCGAATCGGGCCTGCGCTTAACGCTTCTGCAGCTCGTTCTTAACGCAGAAGCAGGCAATCTTCAGCAGTCACTTGGATTATCGAGACTAACCTGCAGCTTGCGCTGCACTTAACTCAGTTTTAGGTGATTATCAGTAAGGAAAACCGCTTTCCTTTCCGGGAATGAAAATTGGGGACTGCTTTCTTTTAGGTAGTCTAATAACACCTCAACAGATGGGTGCTGATATGCCCGCCAAAGCCCGCAGTGCTCACTCGGCTGATAGTCAGCCGGTGGGCTGCTACAGTACGCTGTGATAGACAAACAAGACTACTGCCCACAGTGGTAAATCTCTGTAGCGTGTAGAGGTTCTGTGACTCCCGATGCCTCAAGAGACGCTAAGGTACCGGGAAGGCGCTGGACCTGCCAGGCAGGCAGGGAGTGTACGCTG
>NW_027153170.1:21412-23080 GCF_002600585.1 Cystoisospora suis
GGGCACTGGCGAACCCTTAGTATTTAGTGGGGCCCGTTGTTGCGTAGCGGGCACCATAGGTGCACCCGTCGAGTGACCGTCGACTCGGATCGTGATGGATCAATCTAGATAAATTCGAGCTAAGTTTGCTACGGTGTACATCCCCTCTCCATGACGGATGCCTTTACACACACATCAGCATGCACTTAGTTGACACACTTTCTCACGGTAGTGCTAGCTGGGGGGACGCCTGGGCATCGTGCAGTCCGCCGGGGTTCGCATTCCACTGCCTAGCAAAAATGGAGAGCTAGATATAAGACGTCCACTGAAGGAGGTCCCTGCTGTCCCCAATGTGTGCTACCGTAAGCCGTAGGGCAATTCTCGCGACACGGCCTGTGAAGGCTTGCGGTGTGATACTTTGTAGTGCGGCAGCTATTGCGACGAACCGGGCCCAAGCGAACAGTTAAGTGTTCGCTTTCCCCCCCAAAACGGTACTCCGCTACCTGTGACTATTTCTATGTCTGGACAACATCCCCAACTACAGGGTTTATTGTACAACTTCTTCCACTGTCCGGCCCCTCTGTGGCCTTGCGGGGCCCTCACCGCGCTTGGGCCCAGTAGGGCGGCGTTACGTACCCTAGCACGCCGGTGGTGCAACGTACGTTGCTTCCTGACGAGTGCTCAGCACTCACTGTAACTCTTGCGCGGCGGGGAGACAAGCAAAGCACCGATAGCAACCCGTCTGCGCTGTCCATCCAACGGATGGAATACAAACGTACAAAGTTCATGTCTGTCCGTCCTGAACAGACGAGTCACAGGCAGGACAGTGCGAGGGGCGCACAGGACCCTTCTGGGCTCGCGTACAGCACACACGAAACGAAACACAGAGGGCAACATACTGTTGTCCGCCCAGTCTCAGCGCTAGGATAGACAGGCTTTCACACAACAGGCCTGGTGCAAGCCAGGCCGCTGGTAAGTTAGGGGAAGAACCCAGTAGATCACACACAAATAGGGAAAGGAAGGTGCGGGCTTCGCCACGCTCTACACGAGCGGAAGCCGCCGCGAAGCGCTCTTCCTTTGCAATCTCCCGCCGCTTGGTATTGTGTTCCCAAGGAGAGTATCGTAACCTTAGGGGGAACGCCAAGTGTGGAATTTCAATACTGCTGATGCTAGGACCTAAACCGTGCTCCTTCCGCTCTGTCGCGATCCTCAGGGGACCCATGGGGAGACTTGCGTTTCTCTTTTCAGCCTCCCGGTTGTCACATGCATAGCTATGACACTCCTGGGTTGCTTAAGGGGCTCTGAATATAGATGAAGGAACTAGGGATAGGTGTAGCTCGTGTACAAGGGACTGCGGGGATGGTTTGAGGGCTTCTTCAGGTTTACATTTCAACTGTCATTTGGGTTGCCATCCGGCTTTCATCTGGGGTTCCATTCGGGGTCACACTTGATCTGGTACAAAACTTGGTGCGAGAACCTGGATGTGTTTGACGAAGCTTGGGCCTCTCCTGGTTGCCACACATAGAAGGCTGCTTGAAGCTGACCAGCCGCTAGTTGTGGTTAGTCGCTAGTTGGGGCTAGTCGCTACTTGTTGCTAGCTGATTGGTCGCTAGTTGTGGCTAGTTGGCTAGTCGCTAGTCTTGGCTAGCTGGCTAGTCGGTAGCTACAGCTAGTTAGCCAGGGGTGAGC
>NW_027153170.1:23272-23618 GCF_002600585.1 Cystoisospora suis
GGGGGGGGGGAGGGGCGGTGAGAGCTTGCCGCCGAGGGGAGTGTGGACCAAGATGAGAGTTCAGTTCCTTTCTTTTTGCGAATGTATATATCTGGAAGAACGGATTCTCCTGAATGGAAAGTGGCATTCGTGGAGTTATAATTTTCCGTCCGAAGAGGTTCACGTGTGTGGTGAGGAATGACTTGAGATGTCCATTGCAAGGCTTGTGCCGACTGCGATCTTGGGGAATAGGACAAGCTTCCCGACGCTAGGAGATCTGTTCGCGAGTTGAGGTTTACCTTCGACCTATCGACGGGTTTTCAGTTCAGGGTTTCCGACGCTCCGTGATGCGTTCGGAGGTTGACCT
>NW_027153171.1:0-482 GCF_002600585.1 Cystoisospora suis
CGGGTCCCTGCCGTTCTATCGCCTCCGGCTGCTTGTAATAACGTTTGCTGGCTCCGTCTGGAGGCGGCCGGATCGCCCATGCGGCCCCCTGAGTGCTAGTTCCTGTACATGCGTTCCTGGATTGTGCGGCCCTGACGTGGTCTGTGGGTCGCCCTGCCTTGCCAGACGTTCTGGGATGTCCAGATCGTTCCGTTTTGGTTTAGCTGACCTTGTCCATCCTTCTTGCTTCTTGTTCTGGTCCGAGGAGGTCGTAAGTTGCCCCTTGGTTTCCTTATCTCGGCCTGATCTAGTCTTTCCAGCCTTGGTGCGTTCTCACAACGATCGTCATTCTTAAAAATAGAGCAATATTTGATGACGATCAGGGCAGGATTGCAAAATCCTGACACCTGCACGGCCGACCGGGAACCCTCGCGGTCCCCTCGGAGCTAGCGCGGCCCGAATAATAGCCGCCAGCCTAGCCGGAAGCCAACCTGGAGGCGTAG
>NW_027153171.1:844-1001 GCF_002600585.1 Cystoisospora suis
ATGCGGGTCGTCTCTTCGCATCGGCGTACTTCTTCTGGTACGCTTGGGCTGCTTCCAATTCGCGCTTTGCTTGTTGAAGCTTGATTTCTGCCTGTAGCGGCAAGAGACCGGCTCCGCTCGCGGTCGGAATGTTGAGTTGCTTGCAGATTGGCTTGGG
>NW_027153171.1:1045-1313 GCF_002600585.1 Cystoisospora suis
GCCTAGCCTGAAGCCAACCTGGAGGCGTAGATTCGAGAAGAAGTTGGACCGGCTCGAGTTGTCCGAATTTGCAGACCAGCCATAGGCACGAAAGACCCGAAGGGAGCCACGGAGGGCTGCTAGAGCAGCCTAACGACCAGGAAGTACCAAGAGGGAGTTAGACCCAGATTACCCCGGATGCGACACATGTGCCTAGATCGGCAAGAGGACGGAATTGCGAGAAGGAAGAGGTTCCAGTCGAAGCATCGAGTACGGCTAATGAGAACAA
>NW_027153172.1:0-276 GCF_002600585.1 Cystoisospora suis
GAAAAACCCATCGTGTTGAAGACCGACGCGTCCAAGCACGCGATCGGAGCAGTTCTAGAGCAAGATGGCGTACCAGTAGCCTTCGAATCTAGGAAGATGGGGCCAAGAGAGCAATTCCTACCGGCTTACGAGAGCGAACTCCTTGCAATCGTGTATGCATTAACCAAATGGAAGCAGTTGATCGGCACTAGACCAGTCACCGTGGAGACCGACCATGCGACGTTAGGAAGAATGTTGACACAGAAGCAGGTCACCACGCGCCTCGGATACTGGCTG
>NW_027153173.1:0-532 GCF_002600585.1 Cystoisospora suis
CGGTTCTTCTGTTAGCTTCTCCAGTTTCGCCGCTCCTACGAACTCCACTTGTCTTTTTTTGATCCATCTGCGGAATTGTACCATCGAACAGATTTCAATTATTCGTCTTCTTTCTTCTGTACCTTTTCCTACGCTTTCCTCGACTTCCTCCTCCTCTGGTATCTCTCCTTCTTCCCGGGAACTTCTTGTTGCTTGTCTGGCGTCTGCCAGGATGAACTTCTTCTCCTCTGAAATCCCTTTTCCTCTTGCTCTTCTTCTTCCGTCTGCTTGATCTCCCGTGTTCCTTTCCTCTTTTTTCGGGGCTCGTTCCTTTTCTGCACCGCTTCCCCTTTCGGATGGCGCTGTGTCTTCTTGCTCCATCGCGATTGTGAACGGCACCTTGTCCTTTGGGTTCTCCGACTTCTTTTTTTTGTTGTTTTCCCCTTTTTCCCTTTGTTTCCCTGTCCATGTTAGCGCTGGCAGTTCCTCTTCCGCTACCGCTGGCAACTCCCTTGGTCTTGTCAGTGAATCGTCCATCCACCCTGTCCACCAC
>NW_027153173.1:1124-1386 GCF_002600585.1 Cystoisospora suis
GTTTCTCTGTGCATGCAGGCACTATACTCGCTACCCGCTTCCCTGCGGCTGTTGGAATTCGCATTTTTGGTCCCCTTTTGTCTCCCGACTTGCGCCGCTCTTTTCCTCCTCTGGTTTCTTCTTCCCGTGTGTTTCCCTGTGTCTTTGTGTTTAGGGTCCTGTGTGGCGGCTCTTTGCCCGTGGCCTTCTTGTGACTTGACTCCCGCTTCTGGGCTCTGCCCCCCGTCTCTTCGCTCTTCCCTCCTCGTTTTCCCTTCGTGTT
>NW_027153173.1:1746-2178 GCF_002600585.1 Cystoisospora suis
GGCTCTTGAGCTTCCAGCCCCGTTCTGGCCGGTCCTGTCGCTCCTTCCTTCTCTTTCGTTCGTGCTTCACGGCGCGCGTGTGTGCGTGTCTCCTTTCCTTCATTGTGTTTTTCGTCCCCGCCTTTGATCTTCTTTGCGTGTTTGCCTCTTCGTACCGTTTTCCTTTCGTTTTCTGTTGCCCCGCTGCTTCTCCCCTACTTCCCTGTTCGCCGTCGCTTTGGGTTCTGCTCGCCGCTGTCACTCCGCCATTCTTTCTTGCCGGCCACCGCTGAGTCTGTGGCTTCCTCCTTCCCATTCCTCCTTTCTTTGCTTGAACGTGGCCCCGTTCTCTCCTGTTTTGCCTTTTGGGTTCACTTTTTCGTCTTTTCCCCTGTTTCACGTTTCGCTCGCGACCCCGTCCGTCCTTGTTCCCCTGTTTCCGGAGTCCCTGGC
>NW_027153174.1:0-12211 GCF_002600585.1 Cystoisospora suis
GAGCTGGGGCTTGTGCTCTTTGTAGTCCTCTGAATTATCGTCTAACTAGGTCCCTTGCGTTGTGCATGTGTTCGTCCGGCTCCCAAGGTGTTGTGCCGTCCCACCATTTTACTAAGTACTCGACACCATTTTCCGTGTTTCGATGTCCTAGGATGTCTTCTACCATGTACTCCTCTTCTCGGGCCGGTTCCTGTGTGGTTGTTTCTCGCCTTAGGTGTTCCCTTTCTTCTGTCACTGGTTTAAGGAGGGATACGCTGAACACTGGGTGTACTAACATTGAAGGGGGTAGGATTAACTTGGCCGCGTTCTTTCCTATCATTTTCTCGATTGTGTAGGGCCCTCGATATCTCTCCCTTAGTGTCCTTGAGCTCCCATCTATTGGTAGGTTCGCAGCTTTTAACCATACCCGTTGTCCCTCCTTGAACTCTACTTCCCTCCTTGTTCTGTCTGCGTATCTCTTTTGGTATTCCTGCGCTTTTGCTAGTTCTCTCTTGGCTAACTGTAGTTTCATGTTTGCTTGGAACGGAAGTGTTAGCTCTCCTGTGATTGTTGGGACTCCCAGTGTTTGGCAGATGGGTGTGGGAGGTATGAAACCATATAACAGGTCGAATGGGGCTGCTTTTGTACTTGAGTGTTGCATGCTGTTGTATGCATACTCTACTAGGGGTAACATCTCGTCCCATTTGGTTTCATCTCCTCTTAGCACGCATCGGAGCATCTGTTCAATTGTCTGGTTTGTGCGTTCTGCCTGGCCATCGGTTTGTGGGTGGTACGCTGTTGACCTTCTTTGCTTGATGTCCAACTGTTTACACAATGTCTTCCAAATGTCGCTTGTGAACCGGGTGTCTCGGTCGCTGACGGGTACCCCGTGCAGCCTAACTACTTCTCGGACTAATATCTGCACTATTCCTTCTGTGTTTACTGTCTGGGTGGTGGGTGCGAAATGTGCCATCTTTGTAAGTCTGCATACTATGGTTAGGATTGTGTCGTATCCGTCACTCGTTGTGGGGAGCCCTACTATCAAATCGAGGCTAATTTCTTCCCACGGGACTTCGGGGATGAGGAGTGGCTGCAGTAGTCCCCCGCTTCTTTTCCTGAAAGCTTTGTTTCTGGCGCATCTAGTGCATGCTTTTACGAACGCTTCTATATCTTCGTGCATTTTGGGCCACCCGAAGTGCGTTCTAATTGCTGGCTTTGTCCTGTCTATTCCTGGGTGGCCCGCTAAGACGTGGTCGTGGTAGTGCACTAGTATTTTTTTCCGCAACTCCTCCCCCGCACACTTTCCACCCGGCACGCACACGGACCCCAAAAAATTGGTTTCCCCACACATATTCACGCTGGTTGTACCACACATGATTTCTTCTTTCCTCGTCTATCCCCTCTCGCGCCGCTTGTTCTCCTCGGTAGGGAACCACGCTATCATTTCTCACAATCCCGCGGGCTATTCTCGTTGGCGTTGCGAAGTCTCTACATGCAAGGTACGCTCGCTCCCATCGGCGCAGCTCTTCTTCGTTTGGTCTCCAGCGTCTTCTTTCCCTGTTTCCCCGGATTGCTCCTACTAGGTCTGGCCGTCGGCTGATTGCGTCTGCTACTACATTTTGTTTACCCGGTTTGTACACTATTTTGATGTTAAAATCCGCCAGCTTGTCCAACCAATACCCCAGTCGGCTGGTTACCTGCTTTTGCGTCAGCATTCTGCTTAAGGTTGCATGGTCCGTCTCCACCGTGACCAACTTGCTACCAATGAACGATTTCCACTTCGTGAGCGCGTACACTATTGCTAGTAACTCACTTTCGTACGCGGGTAAGAACTTATCCCTGGCCCCCATTTTCTTGGACTCGAACGCGATTGGCCAGCCGTCTTGCTCCAGTACTGCGCCGATTGCATGCTTCGACGCATCTGTCTTTATTGTGATCGGTTTCTCCGGGTCAAAAATGTGCACATTAGTGGCGTCCATCAACTTCTGTTTCAGCTCATGGACTGCTTGGGAGTGCTTTGGTCCCCACATCATGTCTGAGTCCTCTTTTAACAGCTGGTGTAACGGATGCGCGGTCTTGTTGAAGTTTGGTATCAATCTTCGGTAGAACCCCACCATTCCCAAGAAGCCCCTGAGCTGTTTCCTGTTTCTTAAGATCTCCGGCCAGTTTCTAATTGCGTCCACTTTCTTCGGGTCCGGGGATATTTTCCCCGGTTCTATTACGAATCCTAGGTACGTTGCTTTTTGTGTGGCGATTCCGCACTTCGCGGCGTTGAGGAACAGTTCGTTCTCCCGCATCCTCTCGAAGACAATCCTTATGTGTTTCAGGTGTTCGCCCCTGGTCCTTGAGTAAATAAAGACGCCATCCAGGTAAACAATTACGAATTCGTCCAACTCCTTTATGAAAATAGAGTTCATCAGGTACTGGAAGGTTGATGGAGCCCCGGATAATCCGAACGGCATCACTTTGAATTGAAAGGTTCCGTAGCGGGTCCGGAAGGCTGTCTTCCACTGGTCTTCCTCTACCACCTCTACCTGGTAGTACCCCTTCTGTAAGTCCAGTTTTGAATACCACTCCGCTTTTCCTAACTTATTGATGAGGTCCTGTATTCTCGGGATCGGGTATGAGTCTTTAATTGTAATCCCGTTTAAAGCCCGATAATCGAGGACTAGGCGTAGCGAGCCGTGCGGCTTCCGCACGAAAGAAGACGGGTGCGGCTATGGGCGATTGTGATGGAATGATGAATCCTTTGTCTAGTAAGTCCTTGATGTATTTCTTTAGTTCCGCCAAATGTTCTTCCGACAGGTTGTAGCATTTCGTGGGGTAGTTTGGGACCTTCCCCGGGATTGTGGGGATCTGGTGTTTGATTTTCCTGTCCTTCGCCGCTCCTGGTGGTAGCGTCCTAAAAATGTCGCTAAATTCGTCGACCAGTTCCCTGAACTCCTTATCCAAAAGTCGCCCTTCTCTTTCCATTTGCTTGCTTGGTGGCGTCGGGTCCGACTGTAACGGGGGTTGTACCGAGTGGCATACCTCTCTCTCCTGCCTCCCCCCGTCCGGTTCTTCTGTTAGCTTCTCCAATTTCACCGCTCCTACGAACTCCACTTGTCCCTTTTTGATCCATCTGCGGAATTGTACCATCGAGCAGATTTCAATTATTCGTCTTCTTTCTTCTGTACCTTTTCCTACGCTTTCCTCGTCTTCCTCCTCCTCTGGTCTCTCTCCTTTTTTCCGGGGACTTCTTGTTGCTTGCCTGGCGTCTGCCAGGGTGAACTTCTTCTCCTCTGAAACCCTTTTCTTTCTTGCTCTTATTCCTCCGCCTCCTTTGTTTCTCGTGTTCTTTTCCCCTTTTTTCGGGGCTTGTTCCTTTTCTGAACCGCTTCCACTTTCGGTGGGCGTTGCATCTTCTTGCTCCATCCTGATTGTGAATGGCACCTTGTCCTTTGGGTTCTCCGTTTTCTTTTTTTTGTTGTTTTCTCTTTTTTCCTTTCGTTTTCCTGTCCATGTTAGCGCTGGCAGTTCCTCTTCCGCTACCGCCGGCAACTCCCTTGGTTTTGTCAGTGAACCGTCCATCCACCCTGTCCACCACCGGCTCGCGCTCTCTCCTTCGCCTTCCTCCTTCCGGCTTTGGCCTGCCTGACACACAACGCCTCCCTCCTTGAACTCGCAGCGCATCCGTGTTTCTGTTAAGAAGTCCATCCCTAATATTACCTCCTGCTTAACGTCCGCCACTATTAGCGGGTGATTCCCTTGCCAGCCTAGCACTTCTAATCTTGGTTCCCGTACTATCTGTGTCGCCTTTCCCGGCGCCCCTGTGACCCCCTCAAATTGGTACTCTTCCACCAGCTCGACCACCTCTAAGCCTGCGAAATGTACCACTTCCGGATGTATGAAGCTTCGTGCTGCGCCACAGTCTAGCAACGCCTTCCCTTCCTTCCCTCTTATCTTTATCTTTATTATTGGTGTTCGATATTTCAGGCTCGGCAGTCGCGCCTTCCCCTCTTTCGCGTTATTTCTCTGGCCCTGGTCTTCGTCGGGCGCTGTTGCCCCCCTATCGCGCTGTTTTTCTGCCGGTCTCTCGCTGCTCCTCTCCGCCTGGTCGCTCCTCTTCTTGTCGCCTCCTTCTCCGACTACCAGCACCCTTTCTTGTTCCGCCGAGGTTTTCCCCCCCGTTGTCGTCGTCATTGGGCATTTTCCCTGATTCCCGATTTGTTGTTTGGCCCTCCTGTCCCTCTGTTTCTTCCCCTGTTTCGCGGTGCATGCAGGCGTTGTCTCCACTGCTCGCTTCCCTGCGGTTATTGGATTCCGCGTTTTTGGTCCTCTTTTGTCTCCCGTCTTGCGCCGCTCTTTCTATTGTCCTTATTTGGTCTCTATCTCCCGTGTGTTTCCCTGTGTTTTTGCGTGTAGGGTCCTGTGGGGCGGCCCTTTGTCCGTGGCCTTCCTGTGTCCTGACTCCCGCTTCTGGGCTCTGCCCACCGTCTCTTCGCTCTTCACTCCTCGTTTTCCCTTTTCCGCGTTTTGCTTTGTTGCGGTCTTCTTTCTCTGTTTCTTTCTGTTTCTTTTTCTCTTTGTTCTCTTCTTTGCGCGGCCTTTCCTCCTTCCCGCTCTTGGTTTCGCCGCTGTTGCCACCTGTCTCCTGCCCTTTTGGGTTCCGCTGTTTTCCTCTGTTTTTTCTCGTTTTTCTTTTTCTTATTGTGTTTTATTCTCAGTCCCTCCTTTTCTTTTCTTGTGTTTGTCTGTTTGTTTTGTGTTCTCAGCCGCCTTGTCTGCCTCGTGCGTCTTTCCGTTGGCGCGCTGCTCCTCCCGCTTCTTCCTGCCTTTCTCGTTTCACGCATTGTCCTTGGTTGGGTGGTTCCACCGATCCCCCGGGTGGTGTTGGTGGTGCCACCTCCGTTGCTCCTTCTCCCGCGGCTCTTGAGCTTCCAGCCGTACTGGCCGCTCCTGTCGCCCCTTCCTTCTCTTTCGTTCGTCTTTCACGGCGGACGTGTGTGCGTGTCTCCTCTCCTTCGCTGTGTTTTTCGTACCCTTTTTTGCTTCCTCCGCCTTGAATCTTCTTTGCGTGTTTGTCTCTTCGTTCCCTTTTCCTTTCGCTTCATGTTGCTCCGCTACTTCTCCCCTGCTTCGCTGTTCGCCGTCGCTTTGGATTCTCCTCGCCGCTGTCACGCCGCCTTTCTTTCTTGCAGGCCACCGCTGAGTCTGGAGCTTCCTCCTTCCCTTTCCTCTTCTCTTTGCTTGAACGTGGCCCCGTTCTCTCCTGTTTTGCTCTTTGGGTTCTCTCCTTCGTCGTTTCCCCCGCTTCGAGTTCCGCTCGCGACCCCGTCCGTCTTTGCTCCGCTGTTTTCGGAGCCCGTGGCGCTCGGTGAGCCGTTCATATTATTTGCTTCGCCGTTTCTTTCCGATGTTTGTCGTGTTGTTCGCTTCTTCTCTTTCCTGTTCTTTCCTTCTTCTGTTTTGTTTGCTTTGTCCTTCCGGGTCTTCCTTTGCGTCCCCTTGCTTCTCCGTCGTAGGTTCCGTTCTCGCTTGTTCCTGGTGCTTCCTCTTCTTTTTTCCTCTTCTTCTCTCATCTCGTCCTCCTCGTTTGCGTGTTTCCCTTGTTTCTTTGTTTTCAGGTTCTTCCCCTTCCCAGTTCTTTTGCTCGTTGCTTCGACCTTGGCTGTTCCGATTCTTCGGCTCTTTTTCCGCCGCGCCTTTCGCGTTGAGTCTAATTCCCGTCTTTGCCTCTCCGAGGATCACCGTCGCTTCTCCTTTCTTGTTTTTTCTTTGCCCTTCCATGAATCTTTTTGAGGACCTCTTTTCTTCTCCCAAGAGGCCTCGCCTTGCTCCTTCTTCCTCAGGAGTGGGCGCCGCTGACGCGGCTGCGTCGACCCTCTCATTTGTTTCTTCGTCTCCCGCTCCGCCGCCTGTCTCTCGCGGCCTTTGTGGGATTCTTTTCTCCGTGAGTCGCTCTCTTTTGTTTCTCTTCGCTTCGCTTGGGCTTGAATTCCCCCCTCTCTTTGCTTCCGGGTTCTCTGTAGTCTCTTTCTCTCTATGGGGGGCCTGTGCGCTCTTCCCCTGCTCCCGTTTTTCTTTGACTCTTTCCTTGTTCTGCTTCTTGTTCGTTTTTTGCGTTTGTTCTTTCCTGCCTCTGTCCTTTTGTTTGCAGGACCGGCAGGCCATTGCCTTCCCGGAGGTTTCCTTTATGAGCTTCTTTCGCCCTGGGTTCCATCCCCTGATCGTCGTTCCTTTCGGCCTCCGCAGTGCTCTGCGGTATTTACCGTGCTTTCCTTTCTGGGTGACACCTACCACCTCCGGCCGCTCCGACCAGGTCAAGTACGCTGCTTTCTTCTTTATTCGTTCCCTTGTCCCTTCTGGTCTGCTCTGTCTTCCTCCTGACCTGCTTGTTCTCGCCCTGCTCTTGCCTCTCGTCTCCCTCTCGTGCTGGACGCAGTTTCTTTCTGTTGTTCGCCTTTGCCTTGTAGGGCTTACGATGCTGTTGGCGAGTTTTTCATCCGTTCTCGTCTCGGTACGTGCTTCCCTTCCTATTTTGGCCCGCTCTGGC
Organism: Cystoisospora suis; assembly: GCF_002600585.1. Lineage (NCBI taxonomy): Eukaryota > Apicomplexa > Conoidasida > Eucoccidiorida > Sarcocystidae > Cystoisospora > Cystoisospora suis. The sequence goes on from NW_027153174.1 coordinate 6,515, forward strand.
TCTTCTCGCTTTGGCCCCCAGCCTCGTAGTCTTTTTCCTTCCTTAGGGTTGTTTCTCTTCACGTGACGAGTCCCACTGGCGTCACCTTCGGAGTTGGATAGTCCTCTTTTCGAAGGCTTGTCATCACCCCTATGTGTCCGACGGGGGCCTCCGTTGCATAACTGTTTTGAGTTTGAGTCCGAATCAGGTGAGCCTTTCCCCGAGACGTTGTTTCCCTTTTTCCTTGTTTGCCTCTTTCGCTCACGTCGTTGCTTTTGTGTTTGTAGTGTTTTGTCCTCCCGTGCTTCCAGCGCGAGGTGTATACGTTGGAGTTGTATCACGCGGACGCGCAGACGCCTGTTTTCTTTGAGCTTTTTCTTACCCTGACTCGCATCTGGCGACGATTCTGCTGCCCTTGGTTGTTGGAGTCGTCCTACCGCGTGTACGTGGTGGAGCATCGGGCCGCTGGTTGGGCTACCTTGTAGCACATGCTGAAGGGGTGTGGGCACGCCTCTTCTTCTGTTGCACGCCCCTACCGCATTCCTCCAGGCTATCTTTGTTCTGAGTCGTTTGTTGCTTTGTTTGGCGGCCGGGAGTACCTCCCGCCTCTGTTCGACGCTGAAGTCGTTTCGAGTCGTCTTCTTGGCGATCCCCCTTCTTCTGTCTTTAGTGACGCGTCCACCGCCGCCGGCAGTTCGTCTTCCCCTCGTCATCATCCTCGTTGTGCCCGTTCGTCTGAGAAACGGACTCGTGTTGATGTGTTTACCTGCGATTCTTGTGCTATTTCCGCCAGCTCTGACAGCTCGGAAGGATCTTGGGATTCTGCTCCGCTTTCCTCGCCTACGGAGTATTCCTATATTCACCCGGGGATCCCAGCCGACGTTGGTGTCGTTCGCGTTCTTCCTCCCGACGGTGCTGATGCCCGTTTGCTGTTGGAGCACGATCGGCACCCCCATGGGCCTCCGGCTTACCCGGACGTTCCTGTTGCGCCGTCCTCGCGCCACTGATCTTGCTCCCGCAGTGTTGGTGGGGCCTGTTCGCCTTTTTTTGCCGGGCGACGTCCGCCTTGGTCTTCTCCCTCTCGTGTCGTTCAGCTGCCTCGTGTCCTCTTTCTGTTTTTTTCGTTCCCCTGTGCCCGTTGTCTTGTTATTCTGCGTGTTCCTGCCCAGGCCGACCTTTGTCGCTGTGTTCTGGACCGCTTCTACTCCAAGCTCTAGTCCCTTTCGCCTATTGCCCCGTTTGTGCTCTTTCGCTGCCTGTTTTCTCCTCCGCCTAGGCGTTCTTCCGGCGTTCCTGTCCTGCTGGCGTTCTCGTTCTTCTTGTCGGCCTCTTCCTGCTGGCGGTCTCCGTGTTTGGCCCTTCCTGGAGGACTTTCGTCTGTTCGTTATTTTCGCGGTTGTCTTCCGCCGCCGCCCTATGACGAAGACGGTTGAATTCACAGATCCTGCGCGTTGTGTGCGCGGCTCGCCTTTTGCGGTTACTTTCCGCCGCCTGACTAAGACGAAGACGGCTGATTTTGCAGGTCTCACGCGCTGATCGCGCGGTTCGCCTTTTGCGGTTGCCTTCCGCCCCCTGACTAAGACGGAGACGGTTGAATTTGCAGGTGTTGCGCGCTGGTTGCGCGGCCTGATCTTCGCGGTTGACTTTCGCCGCCGGGCCATGACGAAGACGGCTGATGTTGCAGAAGGCGCGTGTAGTTTACGCGACCTTGCATTTGCGGTTGTTTTTCGCCGCCGCCTGCCTAGTTTTCCGCCATAGTGGTAGTTGATACGTCGCCCTTTGGTTGCCGTTCGTATTGTAGCGCAAAGCAGGCGCCCGTGATGACGCACAATTGGGCCTTCTCTCACTTTTTCGGCCTTTGTGCCCTCGTGTTGAGGGTTGGCGGCCACGGTAGTGAGGCGGACCACCTTGCCCCTCGACGCACTGTTCCCTGGGGGGGCTTCGAGTTCGGCTTCGCTTGGCCAGCGATCCGGCTCGGGGGGGTCTTGCCTCCGTCCTTTTGTTGGCGGGGCTGGCCTGACAGGTTGGGTGTCGTTGGGCTTGCCCGTCCGTCCACGGTTGGTTGTTTGCCGCTGAGGGCGGCCTGGCCTCTTTTTCCGTGCCTGTGGACTTCGCGTGTTTTTTTGTTTTGTATGCCAACCTCTTTCTCGCCTACGAGGGCTGGTAGCGGCCGGGCAACGAACTCGCTTAATCTGTTTGCTCTTCGCCTTTCGGTTGCGGCCTGTGTTGCCGCTTGTTGTCCCAGGGTCCTTTGCGGCCTTCTTCACTTTTCCACTCTGCTGTTTGGCTACCGCCTTCCCCGTCACTTGATCTGTGTGCTCCCACACTGTCGCTACTAGCCCCTGGCTTGCCGACGTTCACCTGCTGCGCTCCGTTGTTAGTTTGTTCGCCTTCTCCTTTACTTGGACTTCCTTCCGTTCTCCTTTGCCGCCGCGGCCTTCTCCCCCATCCAACACTACTAGCACGCCCTCCTCACTACCCTGAACTACTCGTAGTCCCGGTATTACTTGTTCTTCCCCCACTAACTCCGGTAGTCTCTTCACTTGCGGTAGGGCGGCCAGTGTGTTCACCTTCTCTCTTTGTCTCGCTGGGCCGTCCCACGTTACTTTCCGAGGGAAGTTCGTAGCTCCCGAATGGTCCCTCCTCCGTTCGGGAGCCCCTAGTTTGACCGTTTGTTGGGACACTCGTTGCTCCAGTGTCCCAGGCGGCCGCACTCGAAACATCGGCTTCTCGACTTGTCTGACTCCCCTGACGCGCTTCTTTCCCTGGGCTTTCCGTCACGTCCGCTTCTTCGATATCCCACGCTGCGTTCCCGGCTGCCTGATATGTGGCGGCTTCCACTTCGTGTTCGTTTCACAGCACGTTCTCGCTCCCTCTCTTCTGGTTGGTCCGCTCGTTTCCACGGGTCGCCGCGCTCTCGCTCTTTCCACCACAGCGTACGTTCGCTGCCGCTTGAGGAGCTTGAGGTCACCTTCCTCCCCCTTTCGTTCCTTTGCCGTTCTCTTCCATCACACCGTCGTTTGCTTTCATATCGCTCCTTCCCACTGCCTCGCCTCTCTTCTTCCCTGTCGTTGCGCCTTTTTAACCACCGTTCCTCTCTTCGTTTTTCGTAGCGGTCTTCTCGTTTCGGTGAGGCGTACCTTCGGTGGTTCCTTCTAGTTTCGTTCCATATTTCTTCCATCGCTACCGCCTTGTTTATCGCCTCCACCATGCACGTCGGTTCTGCCCCTGCTATGGCCATTCTCCACTCTGGCCGTAGGCCTCTTATAAATGCCTTAGCTTTTTCCTGCTCTGTAATGTTCCAACACTTTGCGACTGCTTTGTTGAACCTTCCTAGGTAGTCCTGCACCGACGTTGCGTGCTTCACTTCCGCTANNATCGCCCCGAAGTGTTTTCGCATAATGAATTTCAACCCTTTCCAATCCTTGGGGGCCCTGTCTCCCAACGAAAAATTGTACCAGTTTACTAGTTCGTCCTCAAAGCAGGCTAGTGCCCAGAACAATTTCTTGTGTTCCGGCACTCCTGCCCCCATCATATACAACTCCATGCGACTAATCCAGGCCTCGGGGTTCTGTCCGTTGAACCTTCTCGGCCTGAACACTCTTTCCGGCATATCTGGTTCTACTTCTCGGGCATAGCGTATCATAGGTGTCGCATACGCGTTTTGTGCGATTCGCCCTCGTTCCTCTTTCATTGGTAACGGGTATTGTTCCGACATAGACTGTCGGGCTTCGAAGGTTGTGGACGGTGGGGTTGCCATGTTGTGGTCAACGGGGGCTCCTGGTGGCGCCGCGGGGAATGTCGCTGCTCTGCCGCCTTGAGTTACTGGTTGTTGGCTGGTTGCCTGTAACCTTCTAGCTCCCCCTACCCGTTGTTTGAGTCCGTTCGGCGATAGATATTCCTCTGACTCGCGGTGTAGTGGAGACCGTGGTAGGTCCGTTGTCGGTCTCCCTCCGTCGATTGGCGCCCTCAAATGCTCAAGAGTGGGTGGAGCCTGCCGAGGTACCGGCTGTTATCCGGGACGACTCCGTCGTGGTTGTCCGGGCGTGTAGCGTTAGGCTGGCCGCTTTCCTAGGGATCTTCGACAGTAGTTCTGCCTTTGTCGCTGAATGTCTTCGGGTCTGTGCATCGGCCGGTGGGCTCCTCTCCCCGGACAGAATAGAGGATGCCAGCGGCATCTCGCAATTAAAAAAAAGGCCCTCGGGTGGCGTGTCTGTCACCGCGCTTGTGTGTTGATCCTGTTGCCGCGTCGCGATCCCGCACGGCTGAGTTGTTACTTTGCACTTCTTGATTTCCGACACTGGCGTTCGCGCCCTAGTTTCGAACGCGCAGTGCCCACCAATTGTCACAAGTCTCTTGTTGGAGGGCGGGGCTCCAGCTTGATCGAGGCCCGCCGCCGGTGGAACTTGCAAACCGGCTGTCCACTTCGCACATCAGATAGACTTAGCGGTTCCCCGCAGTGGGGCGTCCCAGTTCTCGGCACACGCACGCAGGTAGGGCGACGCCTAGGTACACAGTGAGCAAGTCTTTCACCTCATGTACGGAGTCATCGCACCGACACACGCGACGCTGACCGCTAAGTCCGGGCCACTGAACCATAAGAATAATATCAACTGAACTCTCTTCCGAGCGTTCCTTGCACCCCTGGGTGGTCTGGTGTGCACCTATTGTGTGTGTCTCCTGACTTTTTGGCTTCTTCGTCTCTCCTGTCTCCCATGTCTCCCGTGTCTCCCTGCATGCATCTTAGTAAGCTTTCTTACAGTTGGTCCGCGAGGTTTCCTTGTTCCTTTACTGCGTCGTTACGAATGTTAGATTTCGGTCGATTGCAGGCGCATGCCTCGGCTTCGTACAGCTCACGATCGCCATTCTGGTAAAAATAGGCCACTATTTCGTGGCGATCGTGAGCTGTACGAAGCTGAGGCAACCGTCGGCAACCAACCGAAATCTAACATTCGTAACGACGCCGTAGAGGAACAACGAAACCTCGCGGACCAACGATACAAGCAATCAATTCTAGGTACCAAGAGCTCCCTAGCGCGGAAGTAACAGGGCCGGAGGACCCAATTGAAGATCAGCAGATCGGCGCAAATTAAGCGCAGAAGTCGAGAACACGACAGGCAGACCGGACGAAGTTCCCGGGGGACAAGAACGGCCAGATCACGCACTCGGCGACCTAGCAAACAAGAGGCGGGCTCGACAGGGGTATGCTGGGAGAAGGATAGCCCCGGAGAAGGCGAACTCACCTCGCCAGAGACTTGAGCATCCCCAGCAGATCACCGACGCATCGCCTACGGCGCCCAAGGAGAGGAAAGGAGTTCGGCAAGAGGGAGAGAAAGAGCTTGACGCCTCCTAGAGGAGGCTAAAAGAGAAAGAAAAACCCCAGCAACCTATTGGGAGCAGCCCAAGGACCGGGAACCGTGTTTCGTGTAGGGGAGACCCATGACCCCGTTTTCATGATCTAGTGTAGAAGTCGTGAATTGCACGGCGGCCTTGCGCGGCATGTAGGTCTCGCGCCGCTTTGAAATTAGTCTGCGTAGATAGAGGAGAAGAAGAGGTATTATGAGATACCCAAATTATAGCCGTAGGAGCAAACCTAGGAAAATCGATATTTTGCACCGAAATAGCAGAGGACCGGGGCAAGTGCCGTCTACCCCGCAACTCGCGCGTAGCGAAGCACGATTTTGGCCGATCTCAGCGGCCAGGCCACGCTAATTCAAG
>NW_027153175.1:0-27461 GCF_002600585.1 Cystoisospora suis
CCCGCTGATGTCAGATTCGCGGGGAGGGGGGGGAGGTCGGTCTCAAGAATGATCAGCAAATAGGATGGATGATTTTTCTTCGCAACGAACCGATACAGAGGAGAAAAACTCTCCCTTTTTCTTCAAACTGATCGAAAATATGAAAATCGGGGGGTGGGTGATGTTGTACATGGAAAGGTCACCCAATGGATCTGTCCTGAGAGCTGCCCCGCTGATGTTTCGGATCCGCCCTTCTCCGGATCGGGAGCTCTTTTTCCGGTAGCTCCTCCCATGTGCGTCCATTGCCGCTTCTCTTAGACGGGTACAGGAGAAAAGCAGAGAGATTCAGCAGATGACCCTTACATTTTGAGAGGTGGGGAGTACACGGTGCAGAACTAATATCTGGTGTAAGCGCTGGAGCTCCCTGCAGTGGACGTTAAGCATGACCACGATAAGAAAAGTTCCTCTTTGCTGGAGGAGAGTCTCGAATTTTCTTCTGCTTTTCCTTTGCGTAGGAGCGGTACGCATCTCGTTCCAAGACCGAAGAAGAAGAACAATGGATGAACGAGTGGGCCGACATTCCAGTCGAGAGGAGTTGGCTTGATGATAGCAGAGAAGATATGCCTTCATTTGAATAAATTCCCCCATCAATCAAGTAGCAGAGACGGCAAGAGAGAAAAGAGAAATCATCAAGAGCGTCCTCCTCCTGTCGCCTCAATTGCAACGTTATCCTCTCTGTCTTTTCTCGCACCTTTCCACCGAAGCTAGTAGTCTCCCTGTCACGACGGTTCTCCTCATCCTACACTGTTCGGAGGGCGCACTGTGTTTCGAATCAGCTTCATGTGAGATAAGCTGTGACTCTGCTGCTGCCTATGCGAAGAGATAAAAGAGCGAGGGTGCAACACACAGTGGTTCGCTGCTTCAGCGCAGCTTGGAAAGCTGCAAGTCTTCGAGGCGGATAATGACTATTAGAAGGAAGCTCGTTTACGCCTTTATACTAGAAGCACTTCATCTTTCCTGTCCCGAGTCATCCACGGTTTCCTTATCAAGACCCACTGGAAATGACTCAAATGACAGGCGAAGTCCGTATGACCCTTTCCGTCGGATCCGGACTGAACGCGTTCCACGAGACCCGTTGAGAAAGCCGACTGGCGAAGCAGCATCAAACGCGACGAGTCTGCAACCTGTTGTTAACTAGCTTCAAAAGCGGGGGTGTTGTGAATGGCCGAAGTTGCAAATACGTCACACGAAGAGACTACAACCTCGGTTTCTACAATTGTTCTGCGTCTAACTGTTACCGTGAGAGGTTTCTTGGACTTATGTTTTGTCTTCTCTACCGGGGCTTACGGTCTAGTAGCATGCACTATCTTCTCTAAGCGGTTCCAGTCATAGTCCGGCTTCCGCGTGAAGTTCTTCCGAAGACACGCTGAAGCTGTAGCTCTTTCTGACCGTGAAACAAACGAACAAGCAGCTCCCTGGTAAGGGTGATCGGCCTATCGTGATGACTGAGCCACACCAACGTCATCTGTGATCGCGAACACGCCCGTAGAAAAATAGACCCGAAGACAGCTGAGAGTACCTCTTCTACCTATAACCACCCGTGTGCATTTCTCCCCGGGGCACTGATGCGATGCCAACAAGCCAGCTTGAACTGGGAAGTTCTCTTTTTCTTGGTTAGACAAGACAAGATTCCCCCTCCCAAACCGAGCATTGCCGGTCGCCACCTGGTAGGAATGTAAGGATTTAAACACGGCAGGATCGTTGGCTTACAAATCGAAATGCCAACGCACACGGAAAACGAACGACTGATCAACCTTCGGTGTTCACGCACATGGCTCTTTTCATTCATATCACGGCACTGTCGGTCTGTGACCTTCAGTGAAGTTCCTGTGCATTCCTGGAAGCTTCTTCTTGTAATAGATGTTTTCTTTTTAACTCTCTACACCACTACTACGACATGCCGCGCCTCGTATCAACTGTGAGACCATTAGTTACTTCGATCCACGAGAAAAAGGAATATCACGTATAGAAACAAACTGAAGAGCGGTAACGTCGTGATAGCCCCGTTGTTGTCCATCGCTGCATTCTTGATCATCAGAGAACAGCCAAATTTCGAGAGCACAACTCTTGATCTAGCCCCGGTAAAGGCTCTTTGCGGGTGATCTTCAGACTGTGAGAATCACTACGACCTCACATACCTTCAAAGCTGACATCGCAATCCCTGACTTTCCTCACAGTCGCTATCTAGCATGACGCTCCTGCGGAGGTGACTTTTACCCATATGAAGAGTGCTTCGGCTGTAGTTAACATCTCTACATTATGAGTGACGGAATCAAAACTGCTTTCAAGTTGAGTGTCCTCGGTGTTGAACGGCTAGCTGGCTACTAAAGGATAAAAAGCATACTTCTCTCTCATGGGTGGGCGGTAAGCAAGACAAGCCCTACAGTTCTCGAGTGTCATCCAACTACAAGTAGTAGACCACCTGCTGCTTCCCCCCTACAAAAAGGGTTGAGGGGTCGAGGAACCCCCAAAACGGGGATTCCGAGGAACAGACAAAAAGCGAGCATCCCATCCCTCTGTACGGGAAGGTATTCGCATGCGCCGCAGCACCATGTGGCGAACCCCCCCCCGCCCCTCCCCCTGTGATCGCACAAGACGCGATAGTGAACGATACCATTTAAGGTACTGCCGGTATATCGGTGTCAGTGTCCACTTCCACTTCAACTCCTGAACTCGTGCGTAGTAAAGGCTTAGCCTCTGTGTCTCCTCCTTCTTCCTTTGCGGTCCCTGAGAACAACACCATGCGACCCGACCACATCTTTCGAAGCTCCTCGGCAAAGTAAAGTGAGAAGTGCACGCCACCGAAGTACGTGTCTTCCCTCCTCGATCGCACGGGAATGAAGATACCGAGGACAGGTATCCTAGGGTTGTTCTAGCACGTCATCCCAACACATGAAGAGGGTGGCTGATGTGTTGCCTATCGGAAGCCTTGTGCAGCCCAAGCGAACCACTAAAGAAGAGCGTGCTTATTCTCCCAGAAAAGAAATTTTTATAAAGAGTTCTTCACAGAAATGTGTAGGACATGTAAGCGAGAGACTCCTCTGTCCCAAAGTGGAAAGATGCAGCTTCCCCCCCCCCCCNNGTCCGCATCATCTTGCGGTGGAAAACATATACGTATGGATATAGGCTGATATGCATATATATAGCCGGTAAAAAAACAACAAAACTCTGTCTGTCCATACACTCTAAACTACGATAGAGTGTATGGTACACTCTGAGAACAGCAGAAAAGAGAAAGACACACACCTTCACTATATTGAAGGATGTACGCAAAGAGGATGAGTAAGACGATGAGATCACCTTTACCTCCACCAGACACCATACGCGTCATCCACGAGAAGACTCCTTGAAATTCGTTTGCGACAGAAGGAGTGTATGTGCCTCTGATTTAAGTAAAAGAGTTTGGCTAATATGTGGTACATATATACGTTTTTTTAAGCTCTCTATTTCCACCACTACGGCTTCTCATCACTGTTATCATGGGTCAGAAGAACGACGATCATAAGACAAGAGAATAGTAAGTAAATAATTCTATTGTTCCAATGAAAAGCACTCTCCCCCCTGTCGAAGAAGGAAGAGAAACGTTGGCTACACCTACGCGTGAAGAACAAATTCCAAACCGGTCTCTATCTACTAGAGATACACAGAAATCTGTCGTGTGGGGGACTTCGTAAGTACGAGGGACTCCTGAGAAATGCCTTTCCCTTTGTCTCGGTACAAACAGCTTAGAGGTCATGATCATGAGCTGTCTATACAGGGGTACACCCATCTATCTACTCGAATACTCCACACACGTATCTCATCATTGCAACGCTCCTCTGCCTTCTCTCGAAGTCCTCCCTTGCGGAGTCCTTCTCCGATCTTATCCATCATCCCGGGAAACTTCCGAGTGACACGAGTAACTAACTAACTTGTGTCTGTCCTTCTATATCTACTTCTTCTGCAAGCGAAAGAGCCAGGAGGGTCAGCACCCTCCGAGGAAGCCACGTCCTCCTACTCTAGCTCGATTTCAGCACTGATTGCTCCTCGACCTATCATTCATCCATCTATAATCTTCTCTTCACAACAGACTACCGCCACTATATCCACATACGCATATGTATGTATACAGGTACGTATGTCTGTAAGTATGAATGAGACGAACTGCCTAAGACGTGAAGAACAGGCAAAGCTGAGAGTCGACAAGAACTTTCTGATGAGAAATAGGACTTTATGATCGATCATAAAGAAATCCCGACAGGCGAGAGAGCGACAACCACCCGAGTTTCTCACTCCTCCCCCCACGGTGCATGTGGGGAATCTGTCGTGTACATACCGCTGGCAGAATCTGAACGTTTCTCTTGTTCTTCCTTAAGCTGATAGAAGGATTTCATCTCTGCTCCGTTGCCACCAATTCCAACGACTGTAACATGCAGCAGCGCAGACAATGAAGAAGAACGATAAGAGACCGCCAGAGAATCAAACGATCGAACTTCACTTTGGCTCGGTGACAAGGAAGCTCCCTTTTCAAAGTGAGGACACGAAATGCAGAAGAAAGGTTTCTACCATATGCACCCGATAATTAGACATCTAATACGCTGGTCTTTCCTTACATCATCCCATACGAGAGGCTTAGTGATGTGTGAGGAAGATCACGGAGAGAAAGCAATAACCTCAGATGTCACTCCATCGAAATATAGATAAAGAAGTTGAAGCTAGATTACAGATAGATAGATAAAGATAGACAGATTAAAGATAGATAGATAGAGAAAGATACATATACAGATAAAGAGGGATAGATAAACAAGCTACTGACGAGGAAGTAGGGAAAAAGAAGTACAGACGAAAGTGAAAGACGAACCACCAAGGTGCCGATATCCTGCGTAACGAGACACCACGGCTACTGCGCACCAACAAAGGCGAAGAAAATGTTCGAGGAACCCGTGAAATACAAAGATGTTTGAGAGATTCGGGAGGAACGGAGCCGCCGTGACAACATCAGAGGAGAGAGACAGAACGGACAGAAACAAGAGCAAGAAGACGACCGAGGCGAAGGAATCACGAAAAATAAAGGGCAAGATGAATAGCTGACCGCTGTATGCTTATGATGACGATGAAATCTCTTCCACTGGGTATCTCTATCTACAATGAAGAATGCCGTACATACTCGAAGCTCAGAGCGAAAGCATTGCAGGTATTCAAGACAAAGCCAGTATGAAGAACAGATAAATATAGCACAGTCACGCTTAAGTTTGACGAGAGTCATAACCCCCGGAGACACGTTCGTTCTCCCTTTTCTTTTGCTACTTGCTTGATAAAGCCGTTCGACAACCACAGTGGTAGCAAGGAAGTAAGAAACATAGATAGGTTAGGATACACAGATAGATTGAAAAGCATAGACAGATAGATAAAGAGACTTACTCCATGTGTAGCTCAAGATCAAGGAGGCGAAGTAAGGTCTGCACAGAGGAAACAGAAAGAAGGTAGGCAACTCAAGAATACTAAGAGAGAACATCAAGATGCCTGAGAAGATCTACACTGTCTAGCTCTGAAGCCATGAGACACCGTTTTCATGGAGATACGCACCACCTTAAGGTTTGCTATCCGTTTCGCTTCATTTATCTGTTTGCTAGCTGCCTGCCTGCGATAACACAGGTATGAGTGAGCCCCCACTACTACTGGCGTTTGTTCCACCTCCTGGGGGGAACATGAAGAATAGAAAGCCATAGCAAACGAAGGAATGAGATGGTGTATGTCGGACGTGTCGGAGTACTGCAGGCTCATATGTGTCAATTATATTATATATTATCATCTCCTCCACGCGGTTTCTGTCGCTACCGTCTCTTACTCTATCCAGCTCAGCGGGGAGTTGCGCTGAAGGATACCCCGGTCTGGATAGAATCGGAAGAGGAGAGGCTATCTACTAAAAAGACATTACAAGTAATCTGTAAGCTGTGCCTCCCGGATGAAAGAAAGGACATAACGTGAGACACACAGAAAAGAGCAGAACTCAGAGTAAGAAGATATACCTGTCTATAAACGTATCAATAGATCAAGATACAAAGACACGTGTTCAGATTGGAGATAGACAAATGAAGATAGTTAGATAAAGATAGATAGATAAAAAATAGATAGATAGATAGATAGGTAGATAGATAGATACGGAAGGTATGTCGGTACGGTCACGGCGTGTTTTCTGACTCAGAGTTTGTAAAGGCTGTGATCACCCCACCCCCACTGAGGAGAATGCCCTCCTCCTCTTCCTCTGCATCCAGCCTCTTTCTTCTTCCTTTATCTCACCCCAGGATAGCTTGCCAGCCATAGAGAACGAAGGGAAAGACCGTGGAAAACTGTTCAAGCACAGAGGACAGGAACAAGTTATGCAGAATGACTGTGGCTTCCCCGAGATGCCTCACCTCACTCATATCAAAGCTTTGATGTGTATAGAATAAGATCAAGTCTCACTCCGGAATATTCGTCATCTGCCGCATGCACAGCTACTCTCGATATTACACGTAAGCACCAGACCCATTAGAAATTCTAGAGCCAATAGTCAGCAGGGCAAGATAATAGACTCTCTTGTCTCCCCATGTAAGTAGGTACGTCACACGTCCGTACTCTCTCCAGTATCTGAGGCTGGAGAGAGAGGAAGCCATGGCTGCCTATACGTATACAACCCCACTCTGTGAATGTACTCAGCAGAAAGGCTTTCATAGAGGGAACGAGAGAGAGAAAGGAGGAAGGAATAAAGGGGTCTAGCTGTCTGCTGATAGACTAAAGACATAGACTAGGGGTGAGTTTTACTAACGATTCGATCATTGAGCTGTCAAGCATAGATAAACAACTTCTTTCCGTACAAGAAACACCCGTGCTAAGGATCGAGTTTACATTGTCCTCCGCCCCCCGACCCCGTCGGTCCCGTCCCTACTAACTCCACCTCCCAGTGATCATCATAGGTAAGCTGTATGCACAGCGGAGCTCTATCTGTCTCTTGACCTCGGCCTCTTTCCGCCAATGAACTTACCGGATAAAACCAAGTGATATAGAGAGAATTGATGAGGACAATACTCGCAAGGAAAAGAACGAAATCGACAATGAAGTTTATCATGTTCACTGCTAGGAAGGTGTACAGGGCCCATGACTTCTTCGTCCACACGCCATAGATCCCGATGCCCGTGACTACGAAATCTAAAAGACCTGAGAAAGAAAAGAAGAAAGCCACAGTGTCACGTGTGTCAAGAGCATGATGATCATGACACATATCCGGAGTCGACCAGAATCTCTACATACATACATAGAAAGGTGCTAGAGAGCCACCGCTGGAAAGATAGACGAGAAGCAAATCACTCATGTGTAGGTGAGGAAGCAAGCTGTCAAGGGGAAGGCACCTTTCAGGGGTGTATCTAAGAGAAGAGCCCCTCTCATACAAAACATACCAACCAGGCAGAAACCCTCCTTTGGCCATCTACGCATTAGCTACCTAGCATCCGTGAGCTCTCTATCATCAACGAGCCATAGGATGAAAAGTAGAAAGGGAGCACCTCCATACACGAAGCGAGAAGAAAAGCGACAAGAATCGTCTCACACAGGGACGTATGTATATCGTAAATTTGTATACATACGTCCCCCTGTGGGGAAAGCATGTCCAGCATCTCCCAAGTTGGAGTTGAGAGAAGAGACAAAAGAAATGAGAACAACGCATAAATGGACCAGACACCCAGAGCTCCCTTCCACACATGTAATCCAACACACGCATTCCTTTTGTCAAGAGGATCGGGCAGTTTGGGAAGGGGGAGAAGACGGAAGAATAAGGAACTAAAAAGTGAATGAAGAATCATCCAGGAGATCTGCTTGGTAGCTTTTCGGGTGTAGAGAGGTCATCTCCTACCTCGAATAGCCGTAAGCACAAAGGCAGTTTTCCACAGAGTCGCAAAAGACTTTTCAAGGACATCGTAGTAATAGTTTCCACCTGACTCCACGCCTGCGTCAGCAGCTATCAAGCGAAGACTTAGGAGAATTTCATCAATATACTTCTTTGCCGAAGTGAAGTAAGATCCAGCAATAAACTCAAAGACAGCTATGAGACAGCCTGCACGCAAACAGGTAGGAAGAGGGGGACGGGAAGAAGAGGAGAGAAGGCGCCGTGAAGAAAGGAGAACAACAGTAAAAGCGTTTAATCTTGATGGCTGATAGACTCTTGTATGTTTTAGTGAAGGGGACGCCGGTAGAAAGGCGGAAGACGAGAGGGAAAAACGATGTACACCAGAGACCCAGGGGGGAAGAGAAAGAACTGAAGATGGACACGAGAACACGAGAGTATGCAGAATGGAGTATCAATGCATGTTGAACTGAATCTTGTCTTGCGTGTAGGCGAGAAGGAGGGAGAAACCAAGTGGACCTACCGTGCCATTCGAATCTGTTACACAAGCACAATGAAGATGTTGATGTGGCGAAGAGAATGGCTGAGTTCGCTCTTCACAACAAGGATTCCTATATGACTGCCCCTCCTACTATTGACGCATCGGATACAACTGAAAAACAGGGGGAGAGACAGGCGTGGAATAGGCCCGAGTCATGCACTGCTCAACCTGTCTGTCCATCTATTATCTATCTGTCTTTGGTCTACCTATTTATCTGCCTCCGAGGCACCTGGTCGACAGAAGAACCCTCTTTTTGCCTGGAAAGGAGAATCTAACTCCTCATCCCAACACGAAGTGCAGGAAGGCATAAGTAAAGACACAAACCCCGGGTGGCAATGATGGAGAGAGGAGTTCCTTAGAAGGACGCCTAGTGTTGAAGGCGGGACCGACCGACTTGCTCGACCTGAAGCACTCTGCCTCTAACAACGGACTGCCGATAGGACGTGGAAAGAGCAGAACGTGAGTCTGTTCGTGTAAAGACAGCATGCCAGAGACAAGTATCCATGTGTGGCGAGGAGAAAACACTGACGCGGTCCCCCTCGAAACTTACAAACAACGATCCAGACGACCATAAAGGTTCGAAGGGACATGCACCCGAAGGCGGACTTCTGACCGCCTACGCAGCGGCCCACAATCCCGCACATACTGAAGGCTAATCGGAAAAGGACCGGATGAACTTATTATACAGGGGAAAGAAGTCTGAATGAAGGGAAAAATGATGAAAGATAACGATGCAAACGGGAGAACTTCGGAGACCGTGGAAGGATACTGTTTCCCCAGAGAATCGTTCCTCGGTGGCAACGATATACGCAGGCGCTCATCCTCGTACGGCAAAAACTTGGATTCTAGCGGACAATAAACGAAAGGAGTAATTCAGGAAGAAAGTGACTGCTTTGCAGGAAAAGAAAACAATGGGAGACGCGTCGATGCTCCGCCGTGAGTTAGTCTGGCAGGACCATGGCCCGGAGCGAGCCCGAGACACTGACCGGCAGGGAGTACACAAAAGGACGGAGAAACAGAAGGGAGAAAAGGAAAAGGACCAAGTCTGTCTTGAAAGAAGAGAATCCTGTGCGGTATACGTGTATCGTACAGTAAAAAGCGAGCCACAATACGACCCCGGGCAGCGCACAGAACGCTGGGAGCATCGACGGGGCTTCCTGGTGATTCTCGTTGCTAGCCAGAGCTAACACGGGCTTGCTTGCTGGAGGGTCGGTGCTGCTTCTGCGGACTGCATGACTTGGGTTCTTCTTCTTCATGCTAATGAAGCCGCAATCCACGCCGAAACAAGTAGATCGATAAACAAGAATGTGGCGGGAAACCCCTGAAAGTGAGCCAGGGACAAAGGAAACGGGAAGAAGTCTACAGCAAAGAGCGCCCTCTTGAAGTGACCCGGAGAGGCAGGCTCACCGCGTGTAGGTGAGTACTGGGTGAGTGCAGAGAAGCATATACGAGAAGTAATACAATCCAACTATAGGAGGGTAGATCTTAGCTCCTGTTGTCCATGCTTTCGTGTAGGTTCTACTCTCTACCTCTCTGACCCTTTCATGCCTCAAGAAGGCTGTCCCAAGAGCTTTCAATGGTACCCTGCCTTCCTTCTCCTACTAATTCCATACACACCCGGCGTTGGCGACCTGGGATCGCCACCGTTTGTTTCGGAACATAAGCCGAATCCAGTATGAGTTCACGTGCCTCGTGTTAGAAGTAGTGAGTGAGCTTACCAGCGACAAACATTAGGTACTAGAAGCAGACGTATGTACAGATTGTCAGAGCGAATAGCAGCCAGCGGATGTCAGGGAGTTTACCCTTATGGTTAGGAACATTTTCTTGGACCCGTTCTCTTAACTCTTATGTCCAGCAGAGCCTTGGCAGCATGTGAAGCCTCTTACTGACTCACGATAGCCTTCTCGCTTCGTCGTCGTCTTCTCGTTAACCCGAATCCGTCCCCTTCTTGCTAACGGCTCTCTTCTCTTCCTCGTTAAGCCAATCTAAAACTCCGATCGCCTTTGAGCCTCTACTGGCTTACTACGTCTATCTCAAGCTCATTCTTTCCTCCTTGTTCAGTTCTTGACCCTTCAGTCTCGCCCATCGCTCTCCTCCCCCTACACCCGTACCATGCTGGTATTGACCCAAGCGTGAGGAGTGACTTAAGCGCTTGTCTTGTGTATTGTGTTGATTCTTACGCTTCCATCTTCCTTTTGACACTAAGTTCCCGGTTTTACTTCTTCATTAACAGACTGGCCTCGTACTTCCTTCTAGTTGTTCACATCCGGCCGTCGCGTCTTCTTTCCGTGCTGGTGTCATTCAAAAAATTTCCGTTTTGACCCGAGCAGAACGGGCTTTTAGAACAAGTTCATCTCTAAAATCCCTCCCCATACAACTCCCTCTTTCACTCTTCAGTCTGCTTACTGTCTTTGTTTTCTGCTCCGGGCACGCTTTCCTTCGTGCATACACCCGACTCAGATCAGCAACGAAACGAACGCGCCGCCTGCTTTTTCTTGGTAGACTTGCCGTACAGCCGGTTCTCTTCCCACTACTAACATACTTCTGACTTTCTTTTCAAAATTGAGAAGATTCACCTTCGTCGTTTCATTCTCTCTGGTTCCCGTACCTTCGCAGATGCCCGTCGTATTCGCACCTTAGTCGGTTTTCCTTTGTAGTTGTCGTCTCTCGCCTTTCCGCGAATTCTCCTTCTTGTCAGTCTAGATTTTTTGGGGTGCCTTCCTATCCACTTTCCTCCTCTCTCGTTCTTTCTACTTGATCTTTCTTCGAGTCACTAGCGGACTTCCGTCTCTTTCTCTTGTGGTGGTGGCGGATGTGGAATGGAAAGAAGGAGGTTTGAAGGCTGCAGGTGAAGATGGGACGAAAGCTTTTCCTTTCATGATCTCCTCTCTTACCTTTCTTCACTCAGGAAAGACTTAAGAGCCACCAAGTGCCGCTTATTCTCAGGTTTAGAGATTCTGTTATCCCTTAGCAGGTGCACAGAACGACAAAGAGCACGTTGTTTCTTTCATACATAGGAAAGTTCACGTCTTTCTTGGTATTCTTGCCATCTGCATAATCTGCGAGTTTCTGACTAGAGAAACAGAGAACATTCAGCAAACCTGCTGTCTCCTTTCTATTCTTCTGTACGGACTGAGGGGGAAGACTTTCAATCTTTTCTCTCCTTTCTTGAGATTGGATTCACTCGATTCCTCATGCTTTCGTTTCTTACTTCCTGCATGCATTGTCGATCGTATTTTATATCTGTTCTCCGGAGAGCATCTTCTTTCAGATAAACCTCTGCAGTTTATCATCCCTCGTGTGAGAAGCAACAAAGAAGGAAGAAGAGGACAAGAAAACTCTTTTCTCATGAAGCTTGTCTAAGTGAATAGAGAGATCGATAGAGAGAAAGAGAAGAATCAGGCGTGCGTGGAACAAAGGTTTGAGACTCTCTGTTTTTCTCTTTGTTAAGAGAGATGATGTCCGTATACTCTCCATCTCTACCCTGCTCTGACCCCTTAGATGATGAAGGTCTGTTACATTTAGAAGATGAAGAAGATGAAGAGGATGGTGGCTTTCTTATGACCTCAGGGTGTGGGAGGGGCGGCGCAGAGAGAGAAGGAGGGATGGGATACTCGCAAGCCAGTGGTATCGTGGCTAGTAATAGTCATTCTTCTTCCAAAGATCAACCTTTTGACAGGATGATGATAGACACAGGAGAAGGTGAAGATGAAAGTCTCAGTACGTATGTTGGGATGTATGGAAAGAATTCCCAGCAGATCAAGTTGTCTTCTGGACAACGGGGAGTGTATCTACACCAGGAAGGAGAAGGGGGGGGGATGATCATAGGGAGAGATAACATGAGTGTAGATGATGAAAATGCCTATGGAAATCCTTCTAATGGTGTATATACACCAGATAAGAAGACTGTTCTTACTTCAGATCAGAATCCCTCAGCAAATCACTACTTCAATGAGGCCTCGTCTTCTCCCTCAACTTTGTTAGTAGGAGGAAAAGGAGAAGGAAGTCTCTACGATGAGAAGAAATCTTCACGTGGAGGAGGAGTATCTCTTCTGAGTCCCTCTACTCCTCCTGCTTCCTCTTCTTATCGTAGTCAGAATAACATAGGGACAAAGCTTTCATCTTCCTTCATGAAGAAAACATCAGGCGGAGCTCGAGGAGGAAGAAGCTCGTTCCTTGACTTCGATGGAGGTGCTCCGATGCAGGTTATTACAGGATACGAAACGTTATGTATGGACAGTTTTTCTTCTACGACAACAACTACTACTACTACTACAACAGAAGGAAGAGCCCAAGGAGGCCTAGTCTCAACCGGGATAGAATCATCAGCGTCATCAACCTCGTCAATCCCTCCCTCTGAGGTGTATGTACACCCGAAGAAGGGCAGTTCCGATAAGTTGGATCGAGATGAGGGAGGACATCCGTTTGAAGAAGAAAAACAATCACCAGTAGATACGGCTTTCCTTTCCAGTGGGGGGAGAGGAGGAGATGAAGGAGAAGAGGGGCTGATCGATGTGTCATTTGCCAGTCCCCAGATTTCTCCCTCATCAGCCGGTAAACAGAGAGGCTTCCAGTCTAGACGAGGAAGTGAGAGAAGCCTTAGCATAGGCCAGTCATATCAAATCCCTACAGAAGAGGAGGAAGAAGAGCACGATGAAGACGGAAATCATTTCTTCTCATCATCTCGTGGGTCGACATCTTTCTCTTCCTCTGCTGCTAAGCTTACACCTCCTCCTGTCTCTTCTTTTCCTTTTGATAGGAGTAGAGAAGGAGATGATGACAAAAAGAGTTTTTCGGATGGCTTTCGAGGAATTCAAGGGGAACGTGAAACCCAAACAAGAATGACCTTTTCTTCTGGAAATGGATATATATCTCCTCGTGACCGTGATTCTTCTTCTGCTTCAGACTGTATGTACACCTCAACACACTCTCCATCTTCTCGCTCACCTTCATTCAATGGCCTCAACCTTCATCATGTCGTGACAGAGGAGCTTGAACACATTGCGTCGCGGGGAGGGGAATCGGCATCTTTGAATGAGAAGGAGACGTCGCTTAGGTCTTCTTCTACACCCACCATCTCTCTATTCCAGAAAAGCGGCGCTTCACGAAACTCGGGAGGTTTCGATCGTCATTCTAAGTCATCTCCCTTTAGGAGTCCTTCTCCCGCTTCTTGTGAAGATCCTGAGTATGGATATGAGAATCAGACAAGTGTAAGCAATCATCAGAGGAGCACCCTCCTAGGAGGGGTGGATGAAGAAGGAAAGAGGGAGCACCAGAGAAGTCTCTTGCAGAAGACTTCGAAAAAGAGAGGTGGAGAAGAAGAAGGTCGACAACAAAGGACAGGATTCTCTTTAGTACAGAAAGGGGGATCTTTTCTACCCTTTTCTCTATCTTTCGGAGGAGGACGGGATAGTCTTTCCGATTCTTTTTCTTCATCTTCACCGTCTTTAGTTCAATGGAAAGAAGTCTTAAGTATTGTCGCGAATCGGCTTTACTATTCTAAGTATACAGCCTATCTCTACGCTTTTGTCTTCATTGTCAACGCGTGGGTCTTAGTACGTTGCTTAACTCTCTCGGCTGTTGATCTGCCGGTCGTTGTAGCCGAGGTCTTCGTCACGACTATGCTTCTCTTTGAAGTTCTTTTGCGAGCTCTTGTTGTGGTAAGAAAGAGAGACTTCACGATCTCCTGGCTAAGCAAGGGTCTTCACATCGATGGACTGGAGATACACACTCCTTCTCTCTTATGTATCTACGTGATGGGAGGTGGAAAGCTTCAGTTCGTGGCTGGGTGTATCTGATTGTCCCTTTCCTGGTCGTGTCTTTCCATCTGTAGAGATGCTTACATCCTCCTCTCGTCCTTTCTTTCTTTCATTCATCATCCTGCTTTCGAATTCCTATCATTCTTCTCTCCTATTGCCGGGGCACCTTGTTTGTCTGATAGACAAGAGAGGATCGATGGTAACGGGAGCAAGTAGAATGCATGAAAAGGAAAGAGTTGACAGATAGCTAGACATCACGTCTACATCACATGACGTATACTAATAATGAATAAGACACCACTTTCTTATCTATACATATAGATTTGCCGACTCGCTTCGCGTGAGTGTGTTTACCTTTCTTTCTCAAGATTTTACACGGGAAAAGAAGAGAAGAGGATTCTTGTGTATTCTTTACTTGTATGGTTTTCTCCATGCAGGGCCAAGGCTTCTTCTCTCGCTTTGAGAATCTCTTCGATATAGGAGTAACAGTCCTTTGCGTTGCTCTTCTCTTTGTTAGTGATGATCTCTGGGGGAGCTCTCAAGTAACAGGGGCGCGTGCTCGTCCACCCCCTGAAGAGGTCGATGACATCTTTAGACAGTCTCTCACTGCCTTCCGATTCTCGACACAGCTTCTACGTATGGTTACCATTGCTTTACATCAGAAGAGATCAAGGGTACGTAAGACACAACAAGAAGAAGAAACATGATGAAGAGTGAATGAAGAGTTCTTTATCGATGGATGCATCAAAAGCGATCATAGTTGACAACTCACCTGGAGAGGGGAAGGGACGAGAGGTCTGTACATACATAGGGCGGTCGCCTTTGTTACTGTGCGAGGTGGTAAGGTGGTTCGCTCTGAGTCCTCTCTCTTTCGTAGATGTGTAGACAAGAAGAAGAAAAGAATCCAGCTGGTCATGACTAGTGTATGGATGACGGAAGTCCTTACAGGAGAAGGCGGCGTGTTATCGTACAACCTGCCGGGAGCATCGATTTTGCTCCAGGGCGTGTATGTAGAGACATGTAGGCTTTTTATATCAGTTTAGCTCACGTCGCCACTCCGATCGTCCGTATAGGGAGTGAGTGATAGGAAGACGACACGCATATCGAGATCAGTGTATACTCAAGCCATGCTGATACAAATGACATATATAATACGTGTCCAGTACGCAGATATGTCTTACCTATATACATACATAGACTTGACATAGGTGAACAGGTATACCTGTATGTATTCCGCATGTGTAGATGTATGTATGTGTGTGTGTATAGATTTACGGGTATCTTCATTCCGCGTAAGCATGGTCATCACAACTCTAGTGACTACCTTAGCACCTCTGAAGAGTTTTTTCTCCCCCTTGTCTCCTTGGCGGCAATAGCCGAGGACGTGAGCAAGCTGTATGTGTACCTCCTGGCTTCTATGAGGAGGCATAAACATAATATGGGGGGTATCCGTGGTCTCTTGAGAGAAGAGATAGCGAGAGATTAACTTCGTTGGCAGAGAGATTGAATGGCGAGCCTAGAAGTAGACGGGAAAGTCTTGTGTTTGGTGCATGGGTAGTTCAGATCCGTTCTTTCTCTCTGCGTTTGTACAGCTACCCGAAGACGACGTTGATTTCTCTTATCTCGAAGCCCAAGCTCGACGCACCTACGATGATGGACTGTGAATGCATGCGTCTCTAGCTTTCGCATCTCTCTCGAGATCTGGATACTTCATTAGCGGAGAGTTCGCCTTGAGTGCTGTATCATGTAGTGAAAGGAGGAGCAGGCGCAGTCTCCTTTGCATGTGTGTGGATAGCGAGAAGAGAACTTCGCGTAGAGGTGTTTCTATTCTCCGATCAGATGATACCTAGACGTGTTTTATCTTGCCCTTTGGCAAGCATACACAGGAATCATCATATGATCCGAGTGGTGGACCTCTACCGGTTCTCTCGGAAGAGGTGAATGAATGTCTTCACACGAATAGCTGTACAGGGAGGGAGGGTGGGAGGGATAGTTACCATGTAGAGACACGGGTACGTGTATCTCAGCCTTTGTGAAAAGTAGTATGTGTTATACGAGGTATCCCCAGAATCACACCTAAGGGATTCCTTGCTCTAGACGTTTGGACAGATCTCTTCTTGAATGACATGCATTGGTTGCCACACGCACTTCCGCTCCTTTCTCTGGTGTCTCCCAGCCAACTCGCAAGGGTTTTGGTGGGTCATCCAGTGATAGGGATCCGCTCTCATTCTTCTTCTTTCTCTGGTACTCTGTGACCGCCCTGACTCTTGTGACGTCTTTACGAGAGACAATAGGCAGACCACACATGGTCTTTTTATCTGGAGAGGAGAGTGATGAACCTACCCTGGAAGAGGTCCGACTAAGGCCTTGGCTCTTCGCCTGCTTCCTCGTTATTCTACAGACAGGCTAGTAGTCACCCGTTCAGTGATGTGGTTGTTTTTCACGGGAGAAGGAAAAAAGGCCAAGAAAAGGATGAGGAAAAGGAAGAGAGGTTCTCTCTCAGCCATCTTCTCTCGCAATGTTGCGGCCTGCTAAACTCTTATCCTCTCTATGTTCATTGAAGTCAATCTCTGTAAAGTCGAAAAGTTTATATGGAGTGATGATGTGGTCAGATGAAAATCATTCTTTTCTTCCCGCTTAGGAGACAGGACGTATGGAGAGAAGTTACTTGTTGGAGCGCAAGAAGAGCGAAGGCCAGTAGTCTTCTATAGGGTTTTGTAAACATTTTTCTCTTTTGTTCGCGAAAGCCTTCTTCACCGAAAACACGTCTCAACGAACGGAAGAAAAAAAGGGTTCTAAGAAGAAAGGAAGTTGAAGATTCGCCTTTGATTCTTAGTCTGTAGGACTCCTGTCTACGGCAGTCCTCCCTCTGGTTGCTCAGAAAGGGAAAAGACGGATATGTTTTTGTTTTCTTTCTTCTTTGTGAATCAAATTGTCTTTCCCGCTCTGTCTTTTTTTTCTTGAGTTCGCACCCGCTCAGTTTTTCTCCGTCAAACACTCGGCGTTGTCTAGACAAGCGAATCTTTCGCGTGTATCTTTTTCTGCTTTTCTCTAGTCAGGCAAGGACGTCCGTAGCTATGTTTTGACATTGTGAGTGGTGATAATTCTCTTAGTTCGACTCCCAGGAGTGAGGCAGCAGGTAGGGAGGTTGTTTGGTGTACCTGCTGCTGCTGTCTCTATGGAACATGATTGACGCGTGAAGAGTTGCCGCGGTGTATCTTTTTTCCATACACTGTCGTTCTTTGGTCTTTTTGGACGGGTGGGTTTCGGGAGGCGATTTGTCTTTCTTCCTGAGCTCCTGCACCCCGTTTTTCCGTTCGCGGAAGTATCAAAGAAGCCTGTCAGATTGGAAAATCAATAGATTGAGTTTAGACGAAACAGGACTTCGGGCAGAGGGGTAGGGGCCGCGCCCTGCATCCCCGTTCGAAGCCGTTTTTCTCTTCATGAGAACACGGCATGTTTTTTATCTTTCTCTCGGTATTACTTCAAAATCGAAACTGCTTTAAACAGAAGGTAGAGACGTGATACGACAAAGGGGGCTGAGATTCAGATCTGCTGAGAGCCTTCTGGTGTTACAGAAGATTGGAAGCCCTCATTCGTCTGTGCGACGTTTGTCACGGTCGAAAAAGGAGGAGCCAAGACACTAGATGGATGAACTGAATTGAAGCCGAGGCGTGGGTTGGTGGTCAGTGGATTTCCTTTTTTTCATCCAGTCATCCATTACGGTAACATTAGAGCTAGGGAGAGTGCACGCGGTTCGGGTCTTCTGCGGATGAGGCTCTCCGAAACGGCACCGAAATGTTAACTGGATGTGAGTGACACTTGCTGAGATGTCTCCTCTCGGATACCGCCGGACAGACGCTCACGCCTTTTGTACACGTTAGGCTGAACGTCGTCGTGTCGCTAGTCCGGGCGCGGCAGCTGTCCATAGGAATGAAGGATATATATGGCCCGTAAAGCGTATTCCGAGCGAGATTCTCTGGAGATCAATTCCGGTTCTCTGTTCTCCATCGTGGCGGAATCAAACTGTCGTGACAGAAGTGTCAGTGCAAAGACCCTTTCCAGCCTGCCCGGAGCACATATCAACTGACACACTTTGGCTTGGAGTGCGGAGCAAATTTAGTGGAGTGCTCGCTAGATGTATGTGGCAAGAAACATGATGAAGGAACACTCGCGGGTCCGGTACCAACTCGCTAGGTCGCTTGTCGTTAAAGAAGAAAGGGAGTTCGTCCTAGACAGTACTCTTGAGCGAACAGTAATGCAGCCTGCTGAACCTCGGTGGCCGGGCGTTGGATCTGGTTAAACGTACATTGCCGGCTTAGGAGCAGCAACGCCACCGAGCAACCTTGGGCATAGTAAGAGACGGCCTGTCCTGAAGAGAGTCAAACCTGTATCTATTTGTCTATCTGCCTGTCTGTCTACAACAGCATGGTGACAGGCTAGACGAACATTTCCTCAGCGTGTGCATCTGTTGACAACACACAGATAACCTACCGCCTTTGGGCAGTGAGGTTTGAAAAAGATGACTACAAAAGAAGTTTTACTAGTCTGTAGCGCAACCTGCCTTTCCCAAGAACTTGATCCCGCGATGAGAAAGCTACACCAAAGGTATATAAGCCATGTGCTGCTGAGAGGTCACAGCACATGTGTCTATGCCAACAGCGGTAGACGACTGCGTCAGCCGTTGCATCTCCTCAATGTACACCCGTCTTTTCTGCGACTTTAGCAAGGAGTTCTTCAGCAGCAGAAGACACAGATGTCTTCAACTTGTGCGAGCACGGTGCTGGTACAACTTTCCACACGCTTGATACATCGGTTGGGCGAGATATCTCTTTGAGAGTGTCTTTATTCCTTGCCCTTAGCACAGACCTCCAAATGTCTTTGAACAGCATATCAGACGCCCGAGCGAATCGTCTTCTCTGCTGTCGGAATGCTGAGAAGAGCCGACACGCGCAGAAAGACAAAGAAACAACATAGGAGTTTGACTACGAGGTCTACCACCTCCCTAGCCGTCTCCGTCTGCGAGCATGAATATACTCAAAAAGAAGCAAGAGGAGGCGCACTGTTCTAGCGCACTGGAAGAGCAGAAAAGATCTCAACAACAGTCGAGTTGTGGAGAGGTTTCCACTGAACCTCCTCGAGAGAGAGGCGAACTATCGTGTCTATCCAGGTCACGCTACGGCTTTCTGTTTGGCTACGTAGCCGCTTCCAGATCATTCGTTGACACCTCTTAGGAGAACGAGACACCGAAATGTGTGGGTCTCCAAGGTAGAGGCAACTCCTCTCTACTCCTTGTTAGCTCTTCGCTTGCCCCTTCAGGGAGGCAGGAGAACTATCAAGAGCTGCCATGACTCAGTGAAATATAATTCGTAGCGAACTAGCATCAAAGACTAACCAGCATTCCTAGCGAGAGCTTCCTTCAGCTCTGTTCTCTCGGCCATAACTCCACGGTGATATGCCCAATATGCATCCTCATCAAACGACTCCATCGCGGCTTCTACTTCATCCTGAAAGATCTCAACGAAGCGATCTGCCGTCAGAGGTCTCAGCAATCGCTTTGCCTCCTTTTCTTTCCTTCTTTTAATCAGTTCCTCGAGGTAAGCATCCAGTTCATCTCGATTTTCCTCAGACTGCTGACTCGCTTGTGTTTCATGCTCGTCAGGATCCTCAGAAGGAGACGAGTGAGATGTGTCGTCCCCTTCTTGGTCTTCCTGGGGAGGGGCTACGTTCTGAGAAATCACCAGACTTTCGAAGCGTGCTGATGCCTGCTCACGCGTTAGTTCTACAGAAATAAGAGATACAGGAGAGACCGCGGAACAGAAGGCGCACCTGATGAGAACTGAAGGACTCGAGTCTGCTGAGAACTGGCGACAAGGAACGAACGTCGGTCCCCTGGTAATGGGCTCTATAGATAGATAGATAGATAGAACTGCATTCATGAACACACAGAAGTATCCTTTCCCTCCTGTTGACAGTGATGCAGTACCACAAGGAACCACTTGGGGCAAGACATTCACTATGGGACTTCGCAGCGTCGTTTCCTGACAGTTTTGGAAGAGAACCTACTAAATCAGGATGTATCGAGAGGACTAGTACATCGAAAAGGAGTAGACAACTAAGCGAGTGGGAGTGTCGGTAGCACAAATTGCATGAGTTCCTATACAGAAGTGCATGTATGGATACATCTCGTTAAGATGCGGAACGAACGAACTGCGAAAGGTACTCCGGCGTACCATCATTGCCGTCAGAAAAGAATCTCCAAAGGACGTGAAGCACGGCTGGGTGAACACCTTGTTGATTGATCTCCTTATTAACGCGCCTTTGCATCGTTAAGCGAGGAATATCTTCAGGGGGAGGTAACGACCATTTGCGAGCCCGTGCGGGAAGAAGAGCTTCACCATCTTTTTTCTTTGCCTCTCGTCGTTGCTCAGTCTGCCAGCAAGACTCCGTAAACTATCCCAGATATGTGAATATATATATATATATATATGTACGTATATATAGTTGCGTACATACATATAGTGCACATATACATACATACGAAGCCACATCCCTTTATAGGCATATACGCAAGCCTGTACATGTGTCTATCGCTAACATGTCCTTTCTTGTATCTCCGTACTTGTACGAGCGGGGTCCATCGGCTCATCTCATCACCATCGGCAGGAGTCGTCTCTCACGTCCCTGTGGTATTGAGCATCCTGTACGGGTGGTATGACGCGGTTCTGTCTCTCTCAAGTAGTAGCTCTACGAGATATTGTGACTGCGATCATAATGCCCTGACTAGGCTCCGAGCAAGTCTCGTACAGACGCACAGACCTGCACGTCGCGACGAATTCGGGACTACGACAAGGGGAGAGGAAAGTAGCGAGTTGTTCTTGAACGAAAATACTTCGTCTACGACATAGAGAAAGCAGAAAAAGCTTAGATCGAAGAGTTTTCGTCGTGGAACGAAACACCAGGAGGAGCGACAGACTCGTGCGACCCTTCATTCCCATGCATGTAGTTGAGGGAGAACCGAAGTATCGACACGTAAGAGACAACTCCACGAGGGGATATCTTATTTCGATTGTCAGTCATCTTAAGCTTTGAGCACCTAAGCCTTCCCTATCCGAAGGCATCTAAACGAGAAGAATGACGAAGCAAGATAGTCTAGCCAGGGACTATCCTCCCACTTACACGGAGGCGGCGAAATTCTTCTTCCTCTATGATCTTCAAATCCCTTACAACGGTCCAACCTGAAGAAATGTGAGACAAGAATAAGAAAAAAGAAGCTCAGATTCACAGTCACAGTGGCTTCATTTGATGAAGAAAACAAGCCAAGAAAACATAACAGAGATGGATGTATGCCCGACAAAAGATGAAGCAGACAGCAGAAACTGCAAGAAAACCATCACACGTTTAGGGTTACAACTAGTCCATCCACCTTTCATTCTATCTCATTCATAACTCCTTCTTTTAGCCGCCTAAGCCGCACTTCTCCCGCCTGCGCATGAATGAGGAATGTCCCTGCTACAACAGAAAACTCCAAGGTAAAAAGCAAGAAGAAGAAGAAGCTTCGTGTGCTTGTCTTTCAGTCCTCCTCGAATGGATCAAAGACGTTTCTGATACGCCTTTCCCCTGTGACTTCTTATCGTCTGCTTTTCGAGGTTTCGGGTGAAGAGATAAGAAGGCGATTGCGGGGGACGGGAGATCTTCGATGTCCGTCGTCCTTCCTTCCTTCGTTTGTTCTCTGTTGTGTCGATGCAAAACAACATAGAGCTGAAAGGGCGTACGTACACATACCTAGACGTAATACGAGAAAGAAGGGAAAGTGAAGGAAAATGTTGTGACTTCTGTTCAAGTCATCATCCAGCCATGCCTACACGGAGAGTAAGAAGGTAAGAGGTAGCTATCTCTTCATCGGAGAGAAGGCCGAAGTAGAACCAGAAGAGAGGCCGATGTGACTTGCGAATCGAGAGCGGAGTTTCTCTTTCCGCGAAACAGCGACCAGCTTACTAGGAGTCATATGATGGATGATCGTTCACGGAATACGCGCCTATGCTTGATCAGAGAGTGTCAGAGGAGAAGAATCAAAGATGGGCAACGAGAGAGAGTAAAGAAACATATATGTCAGCAAGTCTATGGATCTACATACAGCAGTATTTGAAAACGCCTATAAGGACTTCATCTGATGCATTCTTCAGTAGAGACCTCTAGAAGGAGGCTTTGACGTGGAGGAAGTCTTTCTTACTTACATTTCCAGCAGAGGCCATCAAAGTGTTCAAACTCAGAGCTATTTACAGGGGCTAAGAAGTTCCAGTCTCTCTCAATTCGCTTCTTAAACTCATTCTCAGTAATACTCAGTCGCCTGAACGTGAGAAGACGAGCAGCCTCACAGGAGAAAAAACAGAGACATTCCGACATAAACCTTTCCGGGTAGCGATTGAAGTTGTACTGCCAGCTAGTCCAAGTCATGGGACAGCAGCTAACAAAGAGAGAGGGCATCGGGGGAATCGTAAGCTCCAGTGGACTTGTCCACCCGCGATCTCATCGTCAACTCCTCGCCTTGTGTATGTCTCGGAAACTATGAAAGGACTGACTCGTGAACAGATCTCTCCGATAGATCCTCACTGAACAGGCGAGAACACAGGAGCGACAAGCAGATTTATGGTATGGTGACTGGATTCTCTTCGTGGCCTAAGCTTTCCTCACGCCAAAAGCGGGGGAAAGTCGGTGCTCCTGATCACATTCATGTGACGTGAGAGACGAGTCTCCCCGGAAGCTCCTTGTTGTTCTTCGACGAAACGAAAGTAAGCCGTTCCGGTCTGCATTTGAAGGGGAAGAGCTACACCTTCAATACATTCGAGTATAAAAAACTAGGCAACATCTACACATGTTACTATATCTAGTTGTAGGTGTCATGCAGGCATACTCACGTATACTATAGACAGACTATCTCTACCATCCATTGTCCGAAACAGTCCCATTAAGAGGGTGATGCTGCGTCCTCGGTAGTGTGTGTAGGTAGTACAGCTGGCAGGAGAACGTTTGTCCCAAATGAATTTCGTACAGGTATGACGTTACATCCACAGGTATGAAAACCACTTCAAGATCAGCAGGAGATCACCCTCTCCCCTCCTTTTACCGTCCAAATCCTTTGAAAAGTCTCTCAATGAAAATCTTGCATGTGGCTGGCTCTGCGGTGTATGGCCAGTTTGGATTTCCAAGGCGTCCAAACGTCTTGTAGAGTTCCCATTGAAGGGGAGGAATCTAGGAAAGATCAGTACCACAAGGAAAGAAAAACGAACCAGAAAGAGCTGACGCGACATCTACGACCATCCCAAGAATGAGAGCTCGAAACTTTCAAATACGGAAGGAAGACAGGGAAGAAGGCTGGAGGCTTTGTTCAAGACTCCTGCCTGGTTTCAGTTTCGTGAGGAAAGGAAAAAAACGCCTATAGAGAAGCTCGATAGAAAGGTCTAAAGAGACTTCGGTGTTGTGTGTATAAGGTGGAGAGTTTAAGGCACTGCACTAGTAAACTAAAAACCGAAAGAACCTACATGTTAGCTTGACAACTGTCATCTATGTCGTGGGCTCGCATGCATTGGGCAAGAGAACACACAAAGGTGCCGCTGGGAGGAACAAACAGGCGAATCTTCTCTGGGGGAGATGTACTCCAGGCACAAAGACACACGGGGGTCCTCCTTCATTCTCTCGAAGAAGGAACCCCCCCTCTTGTCTTCTTTCCCGATTCACCCCTAGTCTTAGGCTGGCCGGGGCCGCCCGGGCAGCAACTGTCATCCCCGGCGTCATCCGTCATCTCCGGCAGAGACCACGTATCCTTCAGACACGAGTGCAGGAGTTATGGCCATGTGTTTCTTGGGATGTCGACAAAAGGAATGTGTTGACGAATGGTTTACGGGTGGGAAGAAGAATCTGAAAAAGAGGAAAGTGGCGTACAGGCGGTAACATGATTGGACACCCAGGTAGTCTGAATCTACCTATCTATCTGTATGCATGCGCATAGCTCAAACCAAAAAACACAGGCGAAGGTTCGCTGGTAACACCCGTCTCTCCCTCCATGGGAAGGATGACGCGCTAGAGAAGGCGACGTAGGTAGGTAGGCACGCGGGGGAGGAGAAGAGCGCACACTGCTATACAGAAGCAGCTGACCCGTCTCTCCACTAGAAGGATCCTGCCTACTCTTAGGCTGTCCCTACACATTCTATTCCCACTCACCATAAAGGATCTAGAATCTTCTGTATACCTGCGAGTCTGAAACCATTCGCACTGGGACAGACTCGTGATCACTCAACATGAAGCATAGTATCCAGCCATTTCGTAGAGGCCGGGAACACCTCACCGAGTGTATAGACATGAGCAAGCAGTAGTGCTGTCTACTTACAAGGCCGTGAGGTAGGTCTCTTCCATCCAGATTGTCCTTGGTCAGTTCACTGAACAAGTCTTCCTGGCGCTGCCTGCCACCTTTAGACGACGTTCTTTTAAGAGGGATTTGAAGCTTCTCTTCTCCCTTTTTTTTCTTTTTATCCTCCGCCTTCGAGCCTTTCTTTAGCGTTGCGCTCTTCTTATCAGTTCCCTTCGGCCGACTCGCTCCTGCCCGAGTCGGTCCCTTCTTCTGTTGAGCTCGACCTTTCCCTGCCCCCCAGAGGGCAGTAGAAAAGGATGACTCCACCCATCGTGCGAGGTTCACTCCTGTTCTCAGCCCTTCCTGCCCCCTTTGGAACAAGACGTTCCCGAGTCCATTACGACCTGCTGCCGCACTGGTCGCCTCTCCCGTCTTAACAAAAGAATCTGTCGGGGTTCTTCCTGTAATACAAGATGCCACCCTCCTCCTGGATGGGGTGACGGGACGGAAGAGGCTGTAAATAGCCGAAGACTTTGTTTTCCTTTCCTGTGGTGAAGAAACGAAGCCGGCGCTTGATGTCTGCAACGGCAAATAAGAGGAGCTGTGGACATAACGTTGGGTCGCCCACCCAGGCATTCTAGTCATCGAATTGATGTAGTCCCGGCAGTCGTAGGGCCCCAGTGGATAAAGTTCAGGAGACTGTATCGATGGATAGATGCGAGACGTAAGGTAAGCAAAGCTGCGTTTCCTAAACCCATGAGGGAATAACCTTAGAAAATGTGATGCTTGTTCTGGCTCATTCCGCCATCCTGTACCTACAAGAACAGCAGATGTCTCTTTCCTTCTCGACAGAGAGAAAGGTCGTGAGTCGTCGTTGTTGCCTCCTAGGCGTAAGTGGATCGGAAGACTTCTCCTCCATTCTGCTCTTTTTTCAGCGAAGGAAAGGGACGAAAAGCAGAAGAGAGATCGTTGACCACGAAGACTGACAGAGAGTGTATTCTTTGTGCAGAAAAAGAACCCGGGGAAAGGAGAAGAATGATGGGGAGTTTCTCGGAGAAGTTCATGCACTTGAATCTCAATAGAAGTGGCGGAGCTTTTGGAGGTGCATACACAGCAGATAACCGCCGCCACAACCAAAAGAAGACGAAAAGAGGAGAAAATCAACCCAGAGAAAGAACATTTTGAAAAGGTAAAGAGAGAAGGGAGTAAACCGCCAGGAAAGAGTGAAAAGAAGCCTGGTTTCATCCAGGGAGAAGATTTTCTGCTGAGTGTCTGTTCTTGAGATGCCAGGACGGGCAATACAGCCGGTGGCATTTGGAGAACGAGAGAGAAAGAGGAAAAAGATCAAGAGTTTTGACGGCAAGATTCTGAGGACGCCTTGCTTTATCATACGCATGCGAATGGCGATCTGTGGAGCACACGGTAGTCGTTCCGTCCTGATGGCCATACCTATTGCGCGTTTCTCCTTGCTGAATCAGAGGCCGAGAAGAGGAAGCCATCATCGTAAGAGCATGGCTAGTGAGATTCCTTTCCTTAGAGCAAAAGGAAGGCCATGAACGCAATGATGTGACGCAGGGAATGTAGCTGGGCGACAAGCAATCGCCTACATGGTGAGAATAGAGAACAGCAGCAATACGCTGAAACAGTGAAGTGTCGACCAGAGAGTCACCGTAAACACACAAGCCAGGGCGCCAGGCGGCCAGTAAGGGGAAAAGATCTCTCGAGCTCTCATTGAACCTCCACCTTAGAATTTACCGGGACTTTTTAACCGAAAGTAGCCGAGAAACTGCTCCTCAGTAGCTCTGTCGCCGGTGATACTACGCGCAGGATTCTAGGGGCTGGCGGCTACTAGACTGAGGGAAGGTTGGACGGGAGAAAGTCCGGAGAAAAAGACATCCGCACACTTTGACAGCACTGCGATCTAAGCGGACCATCTTTCATTGCAAGAAATACGCGCGTAAAGGTGTACGAGTGTGTCCTTCTTTCTTCTCACATGGAGGAAGACATACTGTGGGAAGTGGAAAGGTCACCTCACGAGGAAGGAGGGAGGTGAGGGGCAAAACGCACCTGGCGCGTGGCCTTGCAGTCTCAGGCAGACGGGGCTGGATAAGACAGGAGTCCGATTAGCAAGCCGCAGAGACAACCGGCCGGGGGCTGCCGACTAGCCCGGGAACGAGCAGTCTTTGCACACCGGTCCGGCGGTAATGCGGAATCGATTCAATGAAGCCGTGGACGACGGAAGAAGCAGCTCTCCCTGTGGAGTAACTGGCACGTCTGGGGTTGCCCGAGACCAGCTACGGACGTCGCAAGACGTGTGCACATCTCAGAAGAGATCGTGTTTGGACATCCACGAGTTTTGCCGGCTTGAGGAGTCGAACTGCGAACATTTTCGGGGAGAGGAGAGAAAAGCGTCTGTTCAGGACAGCATGCGAGTGTGCAACGTCGACATTCAAAGGTGTAGGGAGATGAGTACTACAGTCGACAGGGGCGGGAGGCGAACCCCGAGGTCAGAGCAGGCAAGAAAACGAGCGAGGTCTTGGTGAATAACAAAAGGGGCTCAGCTCGGCGAGCTGCTACGAAGAGCGAACCAACGCAAGAGGGATGAGGAACAGAGATTCATGTCTCCGTTGTATCGTCAGCGCATGCGGCTCCGGGAACCGGTGCTGTCTTCCCGTGCTGCTGACTGCAGCCCCGGACCCCTGGACAACTTACAAGGACGCTCATCAGGAAAACGTACAGGAGCGAATTGTATTTCCCAGTCCTCACTTCAGCGTTCCATCTAGAATCCAAACAAAGGCTCCCGCTCTCGGCTGCCTAGCAGGTCCAGCGTACCGTAGTGTCTCTTACGGCACCGGGCATCCCAGAACCACTACACGCTACAGAGCTTTACCACTGTGGGCAGTAGTCTTGGCTGCC